>NC_137614.1:51443308-51538308 GCF_963280865.1 Gymnoscopelus braueri
CCATGCCTCTGCCCCTGCTTTCTTATGACATCCCACCTATATGTCCCAGGACCTGAAATCATCGAAAGAAACTCACTCCATGTAGAGTCACAAGGGGAAGAAAAGTTTTATTTGTACAGCCTGTGGAAAAATTATTAATCCGATAAATCTGAAGCAGCACATGTTAACTCATACAGGGGAAAAGCCCTTTATTTGTAGCAAAAGCTTTAGTCGAATGGGTAATCTAAAAAGACACTTGAGGTCTCATCCAGGGGAAAGTCCATTTGCTTGTAAAGTTTGTAGAAAAGGCTTTCGCCAAAAGTGTGATCTAAAAATACATATGAGAACACATAGAGGGGAAAAGCCATTTACTTGTAAAGTCTGTAGTAAAGGTTTTGTTCAAAAAGGTAATCTGAAAAAACACATGAGGACTCATACAGGGGAAAGTCCATTTACTTGTATAGTTTGTAGCCACGGCTGTAGTACCAAGCACCATCTAAAAATCACACCCAGTGTGAGCAAGCGGTGCCTACTCTGTTTGATGAGTGTGTGCTGTCCTTCAGTTGGTAGTACAAATCTATTTGATGTGTGGGCGTAGTATTTGTACTTTTTTATCGACTTTTAAGTATTTTTACTCATTTTAAGTACTCTTAAGTATTGTTACTCAATGTATTTACTTGAAAGTATTTTTAATCACTTTATTAACTTTAAAGTATTTTTTACTCATTTTTACAACTTTTAAGTATTTTGAATCTTTTGATCAACTTTTAAGTATTTTTACTCTTTTTATCAACTGATCAATTGATAGGCCAATGCTGACGTTACTAGCAGTGAAAAGTGAAGGTGATGATGGTGAAAACAGAGACACAGAGCCTGTAGCCAGCACCTCAACTGAACACATGAAAACACAAGCTGATGTAGAGGACTGTGGAACATCACATCCAACTAGTGATGACCAGCTCCTCTCTTCACACTGTTCTGAATCTGACATCACTGAAGACAGTGATGAGTGGGAGCCCAGTGTAGATCAGTCACCTTTAAACACACTGAAGTCATACAAGACACAACATGTGGAAGGACAGAGATTGTCTTTGAGCAACAAGATGTCCCAGGACCTGAAATCATCGAAAGAAAGTCACTCCATGCAGAGTCACACAGGGAAGAAAAGTTTTAGTTGTACAGTGTGTTGCAAAATGTTTAATTATAAGGGAAAGCTGAAGAAGCACATGAGGACTCATACAGAGGAAAAGCCATTTACTTGTGAAGTTTGTAGGAAAGGCTTTAGATACTTGTCTCATCTCAAAATACACACAAGGGCCCACACAGGAGAAAAGCCATTTACTTGTTCAGTTTGTAGCAAAGGATTTATACAATTGAGTCATCTGAAAAGCCACATGATGATCCATACAGGAGAAAAGCCGTTTACTTGTAATGTTTGTAGCAAAGGATTTAGTGAATTGACTTCTCCAAAAAGACACATGATGATCCATACAGGGGAAAAGCCATTCACTTGTACAGTTTGTAACAAAGGCTTTTGTCAGAACAGTGATCTAAAAAGACACATGAGGACTCATACAGGGAAAAGCCAGTCACTTGTACAGTTTGTAACAAAGGCTTTCATGTCAACCGTCATCTAAAAACACACATGAGGACTCATACAGGGAAGAACAACCTTTAGCTGCAGTTTGTGACAAACACTTTGGTCCAAATGCACATAGATTCATACGCAGAGAGGCTGTTAGTTAAACGGAAACAAATGCTTTTTTCAAAGGATCAATCTGAGTTGATAAATGACATCAGACAAACATATGATCTAGGGCTTATGATATCATTTTTATTCATAGCTTTTGCCTTGGATTATTTACGATTTATGAATAGTGTTAATGCATTTTATAATTATTATAATGTATTACAGCTATGAGAATTATTATAAAACAGTATCCTGGCCAAAATAAAGTCTGTGAGTGACCTGTAATTATGAAGCTGTGTGATACTTGACCTTATAAATTATGAATGGCTTTATAATGTGTTATGATTATTGTTATTAAGCATTAGTATTTATGGGTTCTTATACAGTGTTATAAGCAGATTATAATGTATTACAGTATAAGTATATTTATAAAGCATTATAGACAAAGGATCCATAGCAAGTGTTACCCTGTTATTATGAAGCACCAACATCTCTGTAATTCACATGTTCAGTTATGATAATTAAATAACATTCTGCATTCATAACACATTCTATAAGCACTTCAGCTTTTCAGAAACATCATCACGTTGCTACCTACATGTAGGCTATACAACATACTATGATCAATTACACTCAAAGTTGATGATGGGCCAATACAAGGTTTGTTGATTTTAACCACTTAAACACCTGTAGTCTTAGAGAACTGGATTGAGTTAGCGTCTACTCCATTCTCTTCGCCACAAATAGCAGATCTACAAGTTCACAATGTGTCGCAAACGTGAGGCATTGTTAACTTAGATCTGCTGTTTTGGAAAATTCCCCCCCCCCCAGAATATGGACGCTGTGGTTAAATCAGTAAGTGTTTAACAGGCTGTGTGTTAAGGTTTAAAGATGCTTTTTGTTGTGGCAGCTCAGGGGGAATGGAGGCAGGCCTGACAATAAAGTAAGGCCTTTGTTGATTTGTTTCTCAAATCTGATTTTTGGGACTGTCTGTTCATACTGTTATTTGCAAGTGAATCAGATCAAATGTGTTTATTAAAAAATAGCCAATCTACAAGTTCACTACGCGTCGCATTGTGAACCTGTATATCATCTATTTTCAGCATGGGACACCGTTGTACAACAAAGTATAAATCCTGCTTCAGTGTCAGAATGTCCAGACTGAGACACATCTTTAGAAATCAGATTTGAATCACAACAAGAATCACAACAAGAATCAGTTTCCATGTGGTTTTATGCTGTTCAGACCTGATCAAATACATCTAGTTCTAATCTGGATAGGACAACAATGTGATTTGGGCTGCCAGTCTGAACAGGGCCTTTTAGTGAGTAGAGAGACCAAGGATGGAGAAAACAGAACAGCTTCATTACGTTGAAGGAAGTGATGTTGTAGAAAGATCATCTTCCAGATGGTTCCATGGTTCCTTGCCTCTACAACACATACAGGTTGTTGCCTCTGTTGTCCTTCTGAACAAAGAGAACTGCCAATGGGGAGTTAGGGGCTTTTAAGGGTTCCTTAATTGATTTGCTGCCACAGGTGAGTCCTGGTTAAAAGTACCAATTGGCTGCAGCAATAAGATAACGTTTCACTTCTACCACCCCACCTAGCTCCAGTTGGGGGCGCTGTTTGTCTGGATGTCCTTAAGATAAATTACACATACAGGGGAAAAGCCATTTGCTTGTAAAGTTTGTAACACAGGCTTTGCTCAAAAATCTAATCTAAAAACACACATGAGGACACACACAGGGGAAAGGCCATTTGCTTGTAAAGTTTGTAGCAAAGGCTTTAATCAAAAGGGTAATCTAAAAAAACACATGAGGACACATACAGGGGGGGAAACTCTTTAGTTACAATTCATGTTTATGAAGCTTATGACCTCATATCAATATCACCATTATTTATAACTTTTTTCTCTGCTGCCGGTGCCACGGGGGGCTAGCATCAGCACGCCATGCCTCTGCCCCTGCTTTCTTATGACATCCCACCTATATGTCCTATATGTCCCAGGACCTGAAATCATCGAAAGAAACTCACTCCATGTAGAGTCACAAGGGGAAGAAAAGTTTTATTTGTACAGCCTGTGGAAAAATTATTAATCCGATAAATCTGAAGCAGCACATGTTAACTCATACAGGGGAAAAGCCCTTTATTTGTAGCAAAAGCTTTAGTCGAATGGGTAATCTAAAAAGACACTTGAGGTCTCATCCAGGGGAAAGTCCATTTGCTTGTAAAGTTTGTAGCAAAGGCTTTCGCCAAAAGTGTGATCTAAAAATACACATGAGAACACATAGAGGGGAAAAGCCATTTACTTGTAAAGTCTGTAGTAAAGGTTTTGTTCAAAAAGGTAATCTGAAAAAACACATGAGGACTCATACAGGGGAAAGTCCATTTACTTGTATAGTTTGTAGCCACGGCTGTAGTACCAAGCACCATCTAAAAATCACACCCAGTGTGAGCAAGCGGTGCCTACTCTGTTTGATGAGTGTGTGCTGTCCTTCAGTTGGTAGTACAAATCTATTTGATGTGTGGGCGTAGTATTTGTACTTTTTTATCGACTTTTAAGTATTTTTACTCATTTTAAGTACTCTTAAGTATTGTTACTCAATGTATTTACTTGAAAGTATTTTTAATCACTTTATTAACTTTAAAGTATTTTTTACTCATTTTTACAACTTTTAAGTATTTTGAATCTTTTGATCAACTTTTAAGTATTTTTACTCTTTTTATCAACTGATCAATTGATAGGCCAATGCTGACGTTACTAGCAGTGAAAAGTGAAGGTGATGATGGTGAAAACAGAGACACAGAGCCTGTAGCCAGCACCTCAACTGAACACATGAAAACACAAGCTGATGTAGAGGACTGTGGAACATCACATCCAACTAGTGATGACCAGCTCCTCTCTTCACACTGTTCTGAATCTGACATCACTGAAGACAGTGATGAGTGGGAGCCCAGTGTAGATCAGTCACCTTTAAACACACTGAAGTCATACAAGACACAACATGTGGAAGGACAGAGATTGTCTTTGAGCAACAAGATGTCCCAGGACCTGAAATCATCGAAAGAAAGTCACTCCATGCAGAGTCACACAGGGAAGAAAAGTTTTAGTTGTACAGTGTGTTGCAAAATGTTTAATTATAAGGGAAAGCTGAAGAAGCACATGAGGACTCATACAGAGGAAAAGCCATTTACTTGTGAAGTTTGTAGGAAAGGCTTTAGATACTTGTCTCATCTCAAAATACACACAAGGGCCCACACAGGAGAAAAGCCATTTACTTGTTCAGTTTGTAGCAAAGGATTTATACAATTGAGTCATCTGAAAAGCCACATGATGATCCATACAGGAGAAAAGCCGTTTACTTGTAATGTTTGTAGCAAAGGATTTAGTGAATTGACTTCTCTAAATAGACACATGATGATCCATACAGGGGAAAAGCCATTCACTTGTACAGTTTGTAACAAAGGCTTTTGTCAGAACAGTGATCTAAAAAGACACATGAGGACTCATACAGGGAAAAGCCAGTCACTTGTACAGTTTGTAACAAAGGCTTTCATGTCAACCGTCATCTAAAAACACACATGAGGACTCATACAGGGAAGAACAACCTTTAGCTGCAGTTTGTGACAAACACTTTGGTCCAAATGCACATAGATTCATACGCAGAGAGGCTGTTAGTTAAACGGAAACAAATGCTTTTTTCAAAGGATCAATCTGAGTTGATAAATGACATCAGACAAACATATGATCTAGGGCTTATGATATCATTTTTATTCATAGCTTTTGCCTTGGATTATTTACGATTTATGAATAGTGTTAATGCATTTTATAATTATTATAATGTATTACAGCTATGAGAATTATTATAAAACAGTATCCTGGCCAAAATAAAGTCTGTGAGTGACCTGTAATTATGAAGCTGTGTGATACTTGACCTTATAAATTATGAATGGCTTTATAATGTGTTATGATTATTGTTATTAAGCATTAGTATTTATGGGTTCTTATACAGTGTTATAAGCAGATTATAATGTATTACAGTATAAGTATATTTATAAAGCATTATAGACAAAGGATCCATAGCAAGTGTTACCCTGTTATTATGAAGCACCAACATCTCTGTAATTCACATGTTCAGTTATGATAATTAAATAACATTCTGCATTCATAACACATTCTATAAGCACTTCAGCTTTTCAGAAACATCATCACGTTGCTACCTACATGTAGGCTATACAACATACTATGATCACTACCTACATGTAGGCTATACAACATACTATGATCAATTACACTCAAAGTTGATGATGGGCCAATACAAGGTTTGTTGATTTTAACCACTTAAACACCTGTAGTCTTAGAGAACTGGATTGAGTTAGCGTCTACTCCATTCTCTTCGCCACAAATAGCAGATCTACAAGTTCACAATGTGTCGCAAACGTGAGGCATTGTTAACTTAGATCTGCTGTTTTGGAAAATCCCCCCCCCCCCCCAGAATATGGACGCTGTGGTTAAATCAGTAAGTGTTTAACAGGCTGTGTGTTAAGGTTTAAAGATGCTTTTTGTTGTGGCAGCTCAGGGGGAATGGAGGCAGGCCTGACAATAAAGTAAGGCCTTTGTTGATTTGTTTCTCAAATCTGATTTTTGGGACTGTCTGTTCATACTGTTATTTGCAAGTGAATCAGATCAAATGTGTTTATTAAAAAATAGCCAATCTACAAGTTCACTACGCGTCGCATTGTGAACCTGTATATCATCTATTTTCAGCATGGGACACCGTTGTACAACAAAGTATAAATCCTGCTTCAGTGTCAGAATGTCCAGACTGAGACACATCTTTAGAAATCAGATTTGAATCACAACAAGAATCACAACAAGAATCAGTTTCCATGTGGTTTTATGCTGTTCAGACCTGATCAAATACATCTAGTTCTAATCTGGATAGGACAACAATGTGATTTGGGCTGCCAGTCTGAACAGGGCCTTTTAGTGAGTAGAGAGACCAAGGATGGAGAAAACAGAACAGCTTCATTACGTTGAAGGAAGTGATGTTGTAGAAAGATCATCTTCCAGATGGTTCCATGGTTCCTTGCCTCTACAACACATACAGGTTGTTGCCTCTGTTGTCCTTCTGAACAAAGAGAACTGCCAATGGGGAGTTAGGGGCTTTTAAGGGTTCCTTAATTGATTTGCTGCCACAGGTGAGTCCTGGTTAAAAGTACCAATTGGCTGCAGCAATAAGATAACGTTTCACTTCTACCACCCCACCTAGCTCCAGTTGGGGGCGCTGTTTGTCTGGATGTCCTTAAGATAAATTACTGGACATAATAATGTAATAATAATAGTTTAATCTTAGACTGGAATAGACCTTTTCAATTAAACAAATTAAGGCTGTGTTTCATTCAAGTCAAAGTAAACAGTGCATGTTTATTTAATTAGTATCATTGGTGACACCTGTACAGGGTGTAACATTACACAACTACAACTATTTATGTCAATATTCAGGCAGAAGAGAAGTGCTGAGGACACATCTTTTAGTCAGACAGAGGAATATCAGTCCTCAGAAATATAACAATGTGTAGAATCTGTATTTAAGCTGCCCCAACATCCAGATTATCATAAATATCATTACAATGTGTATGTATCCTTGTAGAATCTGTATTTAAGCTGCCCCAACATCCAGATCATCATAAATATCATAACAATGTGTATGTATCCTTGTAGAATCTGTATTTAAGCTGCCACAACCCCAACATCCAGATCGATGTCAGACTCCCGTTGCCTTCCAAGGCAACAGGACCCTGTCCACCTTTTCTTCTTCCATTTTCTTCCTTCACTTTTCCATTTCCCTTTCTATTCTTTACTCTCATTTTCTCATTATAATATTTCCCATTATTATATTACATAATTATTGTCATATTATTGTCATCTTTTGTAATGAAACAATCTCCTAAAATGCATATTAGTATAAACTCATTCATTCTCTCACAGAGGAAATGTTACATTTCCACAATAATAACTAGCAGCTGAAGCTGTCAAAATATGTAGACACATACATATGTTTGGTACTTGTTTTTGATAATATCAACATTTAAATTAAGAATATAATAACCACACTTTGCGTCTATATGTAAATTATATATTAATTTCATTTCTTTTATAACATTCATGTTATTCAAAAGAAAGTGGAAGGCAGTCCCTCCACCCATCTGTCCTTTACTCAGTTACATACCTCCTCCACCAGGTGGCGAAAGGCAACAGTGCCTGGATCCTTTGCTGCTCATGCTTGTGAAACGTTGACCCGGAAGTAAATGCGTGTTGTTTATTTTCAGGAGCCCGGCTATTGTTATCGTTTCATTTGTTTGGGATGCTCAACGTAGGAATAGACCAGAGAGTTGAAAATGTCTCATAAAGATAAAGGAGGTAAAATTTGTCAAATGGAGTCTGTACGGCTGAAGATAAATGAACACATGACGTCGGTGGGAGAGGAGATATCGTGTGTTTTGGATGTTTGTAGTGTGAAGCTTAATGTCAGAGTGTTTGTGTTGGAGCGCCTCAGTGCGGCTGCAGAGTTCATGTGCAACCTCTTCCAGAGAGAGATAGAGACACTAGAAACTCTGCTGGAGACACAAAACAAACTGCTGGACGTTGACTTTGATATGGACATCCATCCTTACACTGCAGGTTGGTACTCAACACGAGGTGTGTGTGTGTGTGTGTGTGTGTGTGTGTGTGTGTGTGTGTGTGTGTGTGTGTGTGTGTGTGTGTGTGTGTGTGTGTGTGTGTGTGTGGGTGTGGGCGTGTGTGTGTGTGTGTGGTGATGGGCAAGCTACTTGGAAAATGTAGTAAGCTACACTACCAGTTACTCTCTATTAAATGTGAATGAGAATTGTAGCAAGCTGCACTATAAGCTACATGGCAAAAGTAGCTAGCTACATCGACATTTTATCAACTTCATGATCAAGTTTCCATCGAACAAATAGGCAGGCAAAAATGCTCAGTTTGATTGTTTATTAAAAAACATACTTGAAACAAGCCCTCTGTCTGGCTTTTGGTGTCATCCTTTTCACATTTACTTGTATTAATGTACCTTGCGGTACCATGTACAAAATATGTATTAAGTATGAGGAAAAAAATGTAAACGTAATACATTAAAGGCAGTGAAACAATAATCAAATTAACACCACAGTGTGGTCAAAAACTCAAAATGACATCAATTTCTTACATACGGCTAGAGTAAGACATCAGCTGATTTCACTGCAACATAGTAATTCGTATGGTTCTGAACAAATTACACAACCGGCCAAAGAATGCAAATATGCATCATACTTACTGAAATATGATATAGCCCTGAATGTGATTTACAGGACTTTTTACAAAAGCTGAAAATCAACATACATTTCTTCCTAAAGATACCAATACTATCTCTATTGGAATGGATTCTTTTCAGCACAGGATAAACTACAGTTTCAACTCAAACCACAGTAGCAAAATGACAATAACCTTGCCAAAGAAAAAGTGCAAGAAACATTTGTCTCACAAAACAGACATTAACAAAATCCATGTTTACATGAACGGACATCAATAGAATAGAACAAACAAACACATTTTTGTGCCAGGACTTGAATCCTATGTAACATTTATACCTTTTTAAAGGTTCTATGACATTCATTTTCACTTTTTTTATTTTTTATGTTTTTTGGGGGGTTTTATGACCTCAATTACACCCAAAAAATCTGAACTTTGAACATTCAGTGGATTTTCTGTGGTCTGGGGTTTTCTGAATAATTAGGCTGAAAAGTAATCTGAGCTTGGCCCTTAGGCAGTGAGGTCACAGCCGATTAATCCCGCCCACTCTCCTCCTCGCCCCTCCCCTCCCCTATCCTTTCCTTTGGGGGGGGGGGCGGAGCAGAGGCGATGATTGACAGGCAAAATCCCTCACCAGCGACACCCGCAGGGAAAGATTTTTTTTTCATTGCAGTTGAAAAGGCTTTAGAAATGTGGGAGAAAAACACCTGCCATGGATCAGTGGAGTGGAATTTTTTGTTAAAACTTTCTATACACGTTTGAAGGACCATGACAAAGACTTTTAATGTGTGGTAAAACTGAACGTCATGAAACCTTTAAGTACACTCTTGAATGCATCCAGGCAGTGAAAGTGAGAACGCTATAGTGTTAAAACTGTAATCCACAACTTATTTTAATGAATGAAATGTTGTTTTAATGATCTGTATGGCAGAGTATATGTTAATACAATATAACAACAAGTACATCTGCAGTGGTTGGATGCGGTGTGTCCCTACTCTTCCATTGAGATTCTGATGATGGGAAGGCCACCTACCTATTGACAAGTAGTACTGCCTGCCTGAAGCTCATAATCGCAATCTCCCCACTTTTCAGCACAGGATAAACTACAGTTTCAACTCAAACCAAAGTAGCAAAATGACAATAACCATGCCAAAGAAAAAGTGCAAGAAACATTTGTCTCATAAAACAGACATTAAAGAAATCCATCTTTACATGAACGGACATCAATAGAATAGAACAAACACATTTTTGTGCCAGGACTTGAATCCTATGTAACATTTATACCTTTTTAAGTATGGAAATAAGCAGCATGGGGTAATCGACATTGAAACTTTCACATCGCCTCCCTTCTCCCTGAGTAGTTTGCTCACACAGCTGTGCACCGTCAGGTTAGCCAGAACAAAACATAACTTCTATAAAACCTTCAAAATAATTTAAATAAAAGTAAATGGCCTATTGATGCACCCTGGAAGAAACAAAGCTATTTAAACAAACAAAGCAGCAAACCGTGTATCAAAATACTAAGATTATGGAGTGAAAAACTCAGAATTCTGTCTGAGTTTACGCTCCTTCAGTAAATAATGGAAACTTGTCTCATCTCATCCCAGGAGAAACCCTCCCCTCATGTATTTCTGCCACGTTAAAGCAAAGTTTCCTCCTCACTAGAGAAGGACCCTTATCTTACATGAGGTGTTTGTTCACACAACACAAGAGAAGCTTTTCAAAGTTTGCATCTGAAATCTTTTTGGTCGGAAAATGTATTTTCCTGCACTGAAGAGTCGTTCACAAGCTGCACTAGCTGGGAATCCTGTGTTGTACTTGAGGAAGATCTCCTTCATCATCGGCAGGTTTTGGAACACATTGACAAGGTTGGTTTCGGTAGATTTCAAGTAGGTGTCCACTTGATCCACAACTCTTGTTGGTCTCAGTGATGGGAAGTATCCAGTCACTTCATCGGCATCTTCAGTTGGTTACTCGCCATCTGTCATGGCATCATCTGGGTTTTGAGTTTGACGCTGTTTTACTTCTGCCTTCAGGTTTGACACGACATCAGTCTTCTTTCTGGTGGGGATGTAGGCCAATCTGAGCATAGGATGAGCTGCAGAGGCCATGAGCAACCTTGCGTCTTCGAAAATGTATCCAAACCTCCGCTTGACCCCATTGATGATGGAATCTACCAGTGGGTTACAGTGAATTAGGGTGCTCTCATTCTTCAACTGCTCCATTTTCTCGAGGAGAATTGTGATTGTTGGCACCAACACTCCGGAGTAGGCCTTTCGATCAGACTGTAGTACATCAAGAGCCTTGGCCAGGGGGGCCATAACCTGAAAAAAGACAAAAAAATAAGAAGAAAATAATGAATACTCAAACATAATAATAATAGTAGTGCTGCTGTAGTAGTAGTTTAACCGTCAGTTAATAACCTGGGAGGAAAAAATAACTACACTAGTAAGCTTACATTACTATCTTACACTATTATATTTGCTACTATTGTTACTACGGTACTTGTATCTCTTTCTGTCTCTCTCTCTCTCTCTCTCTCTCTTCTTTCCCCCCGACACGGTCGAGGCAGAAGGCCGCCCACCCTAGAGCCTAGGGTCTGCCTGACGTTAAGGGGGAGTTTTTCGTTGCCACTGTCGCAAAATTGCTTGCTCAGGGTGGGACTGTCGGGTCTCTTCTCTACATGTAAAGTGTCTGAGACAACTTGCTGTGATTTGACACTTTAATAAAATTGAATTGAAGCTCACTGAGAGGTATTAAGTCAGACAAATATATGGATTACAGCACCTGAATACAAGTTAACTTAAGGTCGGAACACCCCACAGATTTTCAACCAGCTTTGTATAATCAGTTTTAGTCATGCATTTAGTTTGATAGTTATTGAGAGTTGATTTGAGTTCAGTTGTGGACCAGTGATGCCATGCACAGCACTAATGACATCACTGGTCCACAACTTAACTCAAATCAACTCAATAACTGTCATACTGTGTTTACAGTTTTATGATATACTACTGATGTAATGATACAACACTGGTTGAAAAGCAGTATGGAGTGTTCATTTAAGCACAAAATAAAGGTATTTATACTATTTAATTACCTTCACAATCACATACTCCCGTATGAAGGAGAGTTCTGTCGCTTTGAAGCGTGGCACCTGCAGTTTCTCACAGGTTTCCTGGAGCTCTTGTTCTTTCGCCAGGATACAGGTATGCAGTCGCTCCATGGCATGGTAAGTTTTAAATGGCTGTGACTCTGTCAAAGCATCTTCGATGTCTCTTGTGACAACCAGGTTGAGGGTGTGACAGGCGCATCGTTGATGAGGTGGGAGACTGTATTCTGCTTCCGTTTGATCCAAAAGTTCTGTGACATTTATGAATACAGGGCCTCCATCCTCCTCTTCCTCCTCTTCTTCCTCTTCTCTGTCTTCGTCCATGTCTCTCTGAACTTCTGCAAAGACACTGAACGCCTTCACAAAATTCGAACCATTATCTGTGGTTGTAATGGTCACCTTGTCTTTCAAGTTGAATTCTCGGTGCGACAGGCTAATGCTCCAGGGCAGATGCTTAAAGTGTCTTGGTTAATCCAGTGGACAGTCACCCCGAGGAAGCTTCGGTTATTTGCTGACCATGCATCTGCTGTGGTACACACATGGTTCTGTTTGGACAAAGTCTCAGACAGTGTGCTTTTCATGGATATGTGCACATCATCAAGCATTCTTCCCAATGATCTCCTTGACATCAAATGCCTGGTGGGCAAAATCTGACTGAATAACTCCTTGTTCTCTGGTCTCTCCACAGTATGAAGGGGATGCAATCCTTGAATGATGAAGTTAAGGATTAACTAGTCAAATGGAGCTTAGGTCATCATGGGGGTATCATTCCTCCTGAAGTACTGTGCTACACTGACTTGTTTTACAGGAACAGCGTCTTCTCTCTCATTCTGAGGAGCACTCCTCTTCCTCGCCTGCTCACGTTCCTTATCCAGGAGGGCAACTTTAGCTTTGTGCAGCCTCTGCAAAAGAAATAATACATATATTAAACTCTGTAACTTATGAATAATTAAATCAGTGTGATGCCCCACTCCCTTATATGGAGATATGGGAGTGTGCTCCGCTAATGTTGTTCCTTCTAGGTGAACAGGGTGGGGCAGTCTATCTACTAGATGGCTCATTATTGGAGGCACCGGGCCCAGGTGCTCTCCAATGAGCACCTGGACTGTGTGTGTGTGTGTGTGTGTGTGTGTGTGTGTGTGTGTGTGTGTGTGTGTTAAGCTACGCAGAGACAATAAATATTATTAACATAAAGATATTGATATCAAATACAGTCCTTATTGTCCAGCATTAATGAAGTGACGTACTGGTAAAAAGACATCTGGTTTCATTGTCCAGTCTCACTTGTTCACAACCTCTTTTCCCTCTGTTTCATATTCAACCTTCATCACATCAAAGCCCTTATTAATAAAGGTAAGGTACGTGATGTGTTTTGGTTAAAATAAAAGTTTTTTGTTAAAAGGTTAAAGCTATGCTGATAGTTATCATTGCTATAGATAGCCCCATTAAGAACCTCTCACTCCGCTATACAGCTCCGAGATGAGGTCCTATGCCGAGGTCTCCCACATTTGGTTGAACGGCCGCAAAGGGCCCGCTGTTTACCCTTTTCGCCACATCGTATCCAAAAAATAATGGTAGATTCCAAAGCGTACAGATGTTTAAGGTTTGGTTGGGCACAAAATATTTTCGGTCGGGGACGAAACGACCCGTTTAAATCGCTTATTTAGTCAGCCTGTGGCCATGTTTCCCATTCAACCCGGAAAACCCCCCTACGTCCGGTGCCAGTACTGCTCCCGGTTCGGCTACAATGTCTCCATGTCTCTCCAGCTCTTTAGTTACATTACATTACAGTCATTTAACAGACGCTTTTATCCAAAGCGACTTTAATAAACACAAAACACATTTTCAGGTAGGTGACACAGTTCCATCCTATCAGGAGATAGTACCCATTTATCAGATTCATTTTCATAGTTTGTTCCAGTTCCGATTTTGCATCTGCTCATTTATGTGTGTCATCACTTGCAATTTTATGTGACTGACGAATTGTTATCCCAACCTTAATATGCACCTGCTGTTTAATAATGAGCTGGAGAGAATTGGAGACTCTTGTTACTGAACAAACACTCTATAGAAATTAGTACTATCACTCTATAGAAATTAGTACTATCAGAATATTGAGCTATTTAACACTTATTTTAACCAAAGAAATATCACTTACCCTACCTTTTAAAGTCCTCATTCATGTCACATCAAAGTCCTTATTATTTAAGTCATTATTTATGTCACATCAAAGTCCTTATTGTTAAAGTTCTTATTATATTCCTTCATTCCAGACCAGTGTGTGGAACCTGAAGAACACCTTAAACAGGAACCTGAAGACCACCTTAAACAGGAACCTGAAGACCACATGGATCTCAGTAGGTTTCAAGCTCTTTGCAATTTTCTATTTAGGCATTTAGCAGACACTCTTTATCCAGAGCAACTTAAAGTAATCACGGTAAACACATTCATCAAATGCATAGAGACAGTGTAGTGCCTCAGTAATCTAGGGTCATAGGTAAACCAAGAACCTAGCATCAGTCTAAACAGTATAATGTCACAAAATAAATCATCTGTACATTGAAACTATCAATTCATCATTAGCCATCGGTCTAAATAACATGCTATCTAAATTACATTTTAACCTCTGCTTCTTTTCCATGATTCGGTTTCTGGATGCACTAGTTAGGGTTAGTCACTAGTCACTCACTCGTTTAAGACTCTCTCCTGGTGAGAAAGCTTGAATTTACCTGTTTGATTAATTGTGAGTGGAGCGCACATGGTATGCTCCGAACGCAAATACATCTGCACGAACACACACACACAAACACACACACACACACACACACACACACACACACACACACACACACACACACACACACACACACACACACACACACACACACACACACACACACACTTGAGGCAGAATATCAAGCAGGCAACAGAAGATATTTACTGTATGTGTAAAAATCTAATAAAACAGGAATGATGTTTTCTGTATGTAAGGTTGCTAAGTTGTTTCTACTGGTGATTTCCACAGGCCACAGGGAGAGGTCTACAGTATCTAGAGAGATGGCCTCCAAAAGATATTCAACGTTGTCAGAGGAACAGCGAGAGATGGACGAGGGACGTGGACTGTTTGATGCAAGGATGCACCCTGTAATAAAGTTGTACAGGATAGGTATGTGGTGTTTTTTTTACTGTGGGTTAAACCTAAACCTGTTATAAAGTTGTACAGAATAGGTATGTAGTGTTTTATTTACTGTGGTTTAAACCTGTATTAAAGTTTTACAGGATAGTTATGTATCGTTTTATTTACTGTGGTTTAAACTAGGGATACACCGAATGCATTCGAAATGATTTTCAGGCCGAATAAATATTACTGAATCTTTAGAAGAAATACAAAAACGGCACAATCCGATTGTTAAAACACTGTTGAATGGAGAAGTATACAGCAGCTGCTTCTCTCAGTTAAATCCAGCTGACATTCCTAGTCATAGAGCTATTTAACACTTATTTTAACCAAAGAAAATCACTTTCCCTACCTTTTTTAAAGTCCTTATTCATGTCACATCAAAGTCCTTATTATTTAAGTCATTAGTCATGTCACATCATATAAAGTCCTTATTCATGTCACATCAAAGTCCTTATTATTTAAGTCATTAGTCATCTCACATCATATGAAGTCCTTATTCATGTCACATCAAAGTCCTTATTGTTAAAGTCCTTTCTTCTATTCCTTCATTCCAGACCAGTGTGTGGAGTCCAGTCTGCAGGTGAAGATGAGTTCTCCAGCCAGGACTGTTTCTATCAAACAGGAACCTGAAGACCACCTTAAACAGGAACCTGAAGACCACATATATCTCGGTAAGTTTCAAGCCCTTTACAACAATGTTTTTTTTGTTTGTTTATTACATTTTTATTGATTTTTCAAATACAAACAAATATGCGTTACAATTTCACAATAATCTTAAAATAAACTCAGTATCCCCCACCCTTCTCCCCTTTCCCACTCTTCATCCCCCCATCCCTTCCCACCCCGCCCTCCTTCCACATATTCACACAACACATCCACAGCATCATCGAGTCAGTAGATCTTTCAGATCCTATATCATGTTTGTCCACAGTGAGATTGTGCTTTGTTGAGCATGATTAATCCTGGCCGACGACGATTCTAGATAGGCAATGTCCAAGAAGCTCCTTAGCCAGTGTGTTTTGGATAAGTCATGTGGAGGTTTCCAGCGTTGGACTATAATCTTTTTGGCTGCTGTAAGTCCTGCCAGCCAGATTTTGCGTGACTTTCCAGTAAGAGACAGTTTAGAGTCATCATTCAAAAGATGTACAAATGGATCCATTGGCAGTTGTACTCCCATTAAGTCTGTTAAAGTCCCCAACACATTTCCCCAAAACTCCATAATCCCCGGACATTCCCATACCATATGGACAAAAGAGCCTTCAATTGTACAGGGGTTAACAACTCACGCTCCAATTCTTTCCAGGAAGATGTATTATCATCCTCCATCATGACATTGAGACTTCTCAACACAAATGACCAGTGATACAGTTTGAAATTAGGACAAATTAGAGCAAAACAATAGACAATGCCTAGTGGAAACAGCAACTCTGTCGGAATTTTCGAACGCCAAGGAGTACAAGTGAGTTTTCAAATGTGATTTAAACACAGGCAGAGTTTGAGACGCTCTAACATGGGGTGGAAGCTCGTTCCACAGTTTGGACACTACGGCGGAAAATGTTCTATCTCCCCGGGTCTTCAGTTTTGTTGGTGGGACCTTAAGAAGTGATTGGTCGGTAGACCTCAAGGCCCTTGTAGAGTTATTGGGAGGTAGAAGCGCCGATATGTACAATGGTGCCAACCCATTTAAAGACTTAAAAACAAACATTAAAGTCTTCAACTGAATCCTGTAATGAACAGGGAGCCAGTATAAGAATCGGGGAGATCATACTTCTGTGCCCCTGTTAACAATGTGATTACATCAATCCGTGTCAGATCTTCATCAGGAAATTGAGAGCGCAATAAAAACAGCGGAGCTTTTTTGACCGATGTGTATACTTTATTTTCCTTTGTTGAGAAGTGCAACCTGAACACTGAAGTGGATGTGTGTGCACTAGCTTTTCATTAAACAGAGGAAACACTGCATGAAAATAATGTTCAAACCTTTACCGGTCTCTCATTGTATCTTTTTCCTAGACGTCCTGCACCTCCCTGTGTGTAAAGAGGAGGTTTCCCCTGATGAGGAGAGGAGCCCCAGTCTGGTCCAGGAGGAACCAGAGCCTCCACACATTAAAGAGGAGCAGGAGGAGCTACTTCAAAGACCAGAAGAGGTTGATAGGCCAATGCTGACGTTACTAGCAGTGAAAAGTGAAGGTGATGATGGTGAAAACAGAGACACAGAGCCTGTAGCCAGCACCTCAACTGAACACATGAAAACACAAGCTGATGTAGATGACTGTGGAACATCACATCCAACTAGTGATGACCAGCTCCTCTCTTCACACTGTTCTGAATCTGACATCACTGAAGACAGTGATGAGTGGGAGCCCAGTGTAGATCAGTCATCTTTAAACACACTTAAGTCTTCACACTGTTCTGAATCTGACATCACTGAAGACAGTGATGAGTGGGAGCCCAGTGTAGATCAGTCATCTTTAAACACACTTAAGTCAGACAAGACACAACATGTGGAAGGACAGAGATTGGACAAACATAGGACTCATACAGGGGAAAAGCCATTCACTTGTACACTTTGTAACAAAGGCTTTCGTCACAACAAGGGTTATCTAGAAATACACATGAGGACACATACAGGGGAAAAGCCCTTTACTTGTAATGTTTGTAGCAAAGGATTTAGTCAATCGAGTAATCTAAAAAAACACATGAGGACTCATACAGGAGAAAAGCCATTTACTTGTTCAGTTTGTAGCAAAGGCTTTAGCTATTGTGGTCATCTAAAAATACACCTGAGGACTCATACAGGAGAAAAGCCCTTTGCTTGTAATGTTTGTAGCAAAAGATTCATTCAATCAAGTCATCTAAAACAACACATGAGGACACATACAGGGGAAAAGCCATTTGTTTGTAAAGTTTGTAGCAAAGGATTTATTCAATCAAGTTGTCTCAAAAAACACATGAGGACACATACAGGGGGGACAACTCTTTAATTATTACTTCATATCAATATCACCATTATTTATAACTTTTTTTCTCTGCTGCCTGTTTCACGGGGGGCTAGCATCAGCACGCCATGCCTCTGCCCCTGCTTTCTTATGACCTCCCACTTATATATGGGGGAGGGGCTGATTCTTTTATGACTCCGCCCTATAGATGGGGAAGGGGCTTCGGGGCTGACCCGGGACTCCACCCATTGGGAAAAAGTGTTATCTTTGATAGTTGTGGTCTATTTTTCCCCACATATTTGTATCATTCTATGTTTTACTTTGGAAGTTTTCTTGGTGCATAAACATAATGACAGTATGTTTCCATTTTATTCCTTTGTCTTTATTTTATGTATTTAGGTGTTTCTCCTTGTATATGATTGTGTTATGTCATGTGATCGGTGTTCATGTAGCATTACAAGCTACATTTCTCCAGGGATAGAAATGTAGCTTGATCAAGCTACTGCCATGGTGAACTACTTTTAGCTGTACAAGCTACGCTTTCAAAGTAGCTTCCCCACCACTGTTTATACTCCCCTGTGTGTTCGGTTCTTTGGTAGTTCGTCGTTCAATGTTCGTATGACGTGAGCGTGTGTTTAGCATCATGCCTTCTATTCTATGCAGCCTGATACAAGGGCCTGTTTCTCGAAAGCAGAATTAAATAAGAGTGGATTTAAGCCAAATCCAGGTTTGATTAAGTCTGCTCCGTACAGCCTGGTTTATTCCGTTCCACGAACGCCAAGCCAGGCTGAGTAGGAGCTAGACTTTGTCAAACCAGACTCTGTCCAGCCAGGATGGTAAAGCCAGGCTGAATGTGCGTTCACGTATTCCTATAAAAGACCATGAAAGTCGTTAGCAGAATCTTTGAACTTAACCAATCATGGAGCCCAAAACCAGAGCGGCGTTCTTTTCTGTGGCTGAACAGCAGCACTGCAGCAGCTCATGGAATCATACGAGGAAGTAATATGTATAATAAGCAAGAAAGGAAACATGGCCGCAATAAATAGATCCAGGGAGAAAACGTGACAAAGTATTGACGACAAAGTAAATGCACAACTCGTCCTAAAATATATACAATTTATATACAAGTCCATACATATAATTCAGTTTGGCTTAAACATGAGGAGTTTAAGTGAAAATTGTAATTATCACCTACTAATTCTAACTACACTGTTATATTATATGCTCATGGAATCCATCTATCTATATATCTGCAGTGCCGTCCACGGGGGTCCCCGTGCATACGGGGCCGCCATGGGGACCCCCGGCCGCCAAAGGGCACGTTTTTTCAGGCTTGTACTGTAGATCTTTGATTTTCGCACAAGAATTTAATTCATTGGTTTGTGATCAGATTTACTGCTTAAAGGGCAAGACCACTTTGGTAGAGGTTTGGGTTGTGTAGTTATTTCCATGATGTAACTCCAAAGGTGGACAAGAAATCAAAAATAATTTCTCCATTGACTAGAAATTGATCATTTAAAATATGCTCCTCATTGACTTACATTGTACAGTGAAGACGCTATTTTAAGGGTGTAACTAATAATTTACATAGATCAGCCATTTTTTATCATCCAAAAAAAATCTGTAATATATTATCAAACATCTAACAACAATATGAACTATAGTGTTAACAAAGTGACGATGACATATCACATTCTGAAACAATTATGATTCATCATTGGTCACACTATTTCAGTAATATAATTAAATTGATTATATCTTATTGTATTTATTTTATTTTAATGCAGGGTCATTAAAATGAGTCCATATACAAACATAGGTGTTGAATTAACTGTGGGAAAAGTCATTGGTTTACGTTTGGAGTCATTGGACTAACAGCTATTTCACAACTTGAAGAACAAGGCACTGGATTAATGAAGCTTGACTGTTAGCCCGGTCCGGACCTTTCTTTTGTGAAACCGAGTCATGGATAATCCTGGATAAATTAAGCCAGGATAGCTGTTAAATTCAGGCTTAACCGCCAATTCTGCTTTAGTGAAATAGATGATACAGTTTTCATGAAACCTATTCATGGCTAATCCTGGATAAATGGATTAAGTCAAGATAGCTGTAAAATCCAGGCTGAACCCCATCTATCTTTGAATACAGGACCACAATGGAAACAAAGCCCTTAGGGATTTTTGTGTTATCCTTTTAGCATCACTGTATCGTACCACTGTACAGTTTGCAAACTTCTAATCTATTCAATCAATCAAATTCAATCAATAAAGAAACTATTCAGTAACACATCCATCCTTTATTCAATAACAGTTACACACCTCCTCCACCAGGTGGCGAAAGCCAACAGTGCCTGGACCTTTTGCTGCACTCGCTTGAAACACGTTGACGCGGAAGTGAAGGCATGTTGTTTGTTTTCAGTAGCCGTTAAGCGTAATGGTGGAATTGTTGATCTTTGTACCTTTACCGATATATTATAAATCTATGCTTTAGACATTATATAAGTATATTACAGTAGGAACAGAGAGCTTTATACTTTATATCAATAAGTATATCACATTAGGAACCGAGCATGTCTCATAAAGGAGGTAAAATGAGTCAAATGGAGTCTGTACGGCTGAAGATAAATGAACACATGACGTCGGTGGGAGAGGAGATATTGTGTGTTTTGGAAAAACAGCGTGGTGTTGATGTTTGTAGTGTGAAGCTTAATGTCAGAGTGTTTGTGTTGGAGCGCCTCAGTGCGGCTGCAGAGTTCATGTGCAACCTCTTCCAGAGAGAGATAGAGACACTAGAAACTCTGCTGGAGACACAAAACAAACTGCTGGACGTGATGCTACAGCCACACATCAAACTACACAGAGCAGGTTGGTTCATGCTTCATGTCAAACACATGTTTACATATGTTCAACACAAGCTTAGCTACTAGTAGCGATGTCGATATAATCTATTGTCATGCAACCGCCTCCACACTCAAGCCTCCAGACTCAGTTTACCACTCAGCTCTGAGGTTTATTACTGGTGACAGCTACAACACTCATCACTGCCCTTTATGATAAGGTGGGCTGATTTTCTCTGACTGTTTAGTTTAGTTTATTAGCACATTGTTATAACAAATAGAAACAATACATATTGAAAGGCAAGTTGCTGTGCAAGGAAAGGAAGAAGCCGGATGGCTTATTTGGAATCCTTTCCTTCATGGGAGAGTTCATTAAAACAACAGGATTAAAAGTTCAATAAGAACAATACAAAAAAAATACAAGTTTCCAAGGGGAGCAGTAGTGCAAATAAAGAAATAAAAACACAAAAACTGCTCGATAGAAGAAAAAGACAAACAAAACAACAAAAGAATAAACCATTTTGTAAAGATGATTAAATCAATGGACTATAGTAAGGAAGAAATTAGATATTTTTTTAAATGTTTCTTAAATATTGGGAAGGATAGTGAAGACTTGAGTGAAGCATCTAGCGAGCTCCACAACTGAGGGCCTCTAAATGTGATGAAATGTTTATGTTTCGAAGTACGACAAAAAGGTAAATTAAAATCATCACTTTGCCTTGTGGGGTAAGAGTGAACATCAGAAGTAACATGAAAAAAAATATGAAAAGAATAAGGAAGGTCTTGTTTAAAATTTTTAAATTTGAACATAAATAAGCAGGTTTGAAAAACATGAACCTTATCTATAGGCAATAAAGAATATTTAATAAAGAGAGGTGCAGATGGCTCGTGTCTATTAGAGTGAGAGATCATTCTCAAAAACCTCTTTTGAATGATGAGTAGTTTAGTTAGATATGTAGGATAAGTAGCAGCCCAAACAATATTACAGTAGTTAATATGTGGGAAAATTAAACTAAAATAAAGAGTTAAATGAGACGAAGGATGAACCAGTGGACAGATTTTTTGCAATATGCCAAGCACTGAGAGGCGCAATAATCATTGTAGGGTTGCCAACTCCCAGAAACTGAGAAACGGGACACATGCACGTGCGCACGTGTCCCTCTCGTGCGTGTGTGCGAAAATGTTCAGGTTTCTGGCGGATTTAGTTACTTTTTTTTGTTACTTTATTTCGGTTTTAGGGTTAGGGTTATGTTATTTAATTATTTTGGGGGAGCCAGCCTCTAGGGTTCGAAAATGTTTTTGGGGGTCTAACCCCCCAAAACCCTCAAAATGCATAGAAAACTATGCATACCTATAATAACACAATACAAACACAATGGTCTTACACCTGCATTAGGCTACTACATCACATTGTACATCAGCATGTTCAAATAGGATACAGGATAGGTGGGCACTAGGGACATCTGGGCACCTCGATGTACAATTGGCTATTTTGTCCAAAATGTTTAAAAATAAAATATTTGAAAAATGGTGTTAAGTAATGCAAAGTATACATGATGTGAACATGCACGGTACATCATTATTAGACTTAATATTATCCTTCAACCAACCATTTTCCCATCAATCAGGTGACTGACTCTCACACACACACACACACACACACACACACACACACACACACACAGCACCGCGGACAGCGCCTGCCTACTCTCTCTCTTTCTCTCTCTCTCTCTCTCTCTCTCTCTCTCTCTCTCTCTCTCTCTCTCAACCTCACGATAACAAAATAGAAAAATAGGATCATCTGCAATGAAAATGTTTAACCATCACCACGCATTGCCAATTGCTAATGTTCAACCAAGAAGACAAAGATTTAAGTTTCAGTATTACTTTAATTGGCTTTTCCAGAGAGATGGATCAGTATCAGTACAAGAACCAGACAGAAAGGCATGTAGGCCTATTGCTACTGATAATATATGGACAGGATATGGATGATAATAATGTCCATTTAGATGTGTTAATGTCCATATAAGATGTAAAGTAGAGTCGGTGACAAAGTTCTGATTAGAAAGAAAAAAAGAACAAGATAAAAAACACATTTGGTGTGTGTGTAAAAATATAATCTCTCAAGAACAGATTCTGCACTGCGTTGGAATCTGTCGTGAAGGCTCGTCATAACATGTACACACTGGGCTACAAGTGGGCGTGCCTTCAGATCAGGAAGCAGGCCGCGCTTTACCCAATCAAATGTAGTGGGCGGGATTCACATGTCCGTCGATCTTTCCCCCTCGAAACAAACCCAAACTAATTTAACAATAGCGTCCGCGGAGCAGACAAAACCACGGAAAGATATTCACATTTTAACTTACTCTTTCATCATAGAAACAAGTGGGCTTATAACCAAAACGATCCATGTTCTCTGGGAGAAGTGGTGTTAGTGTTCCGTGTAGAAATATTCTTAGTGGGAATGAAAACATAGTGGCACCCACCGGAAGTGAAAGCTGAAGGCAGACCTAAACCCCGGTTTCCTTGTGCACTGGCGTTACGTTTTCTTCCGCCCAGAGCCAACAGACATAGAACAAACAGCAGAGGGCGCTGTTTTTCATTTTCAGTTGGCGATGGGTTCCCAGATTGGTAAAAATACAATAAAAATATTACTGACCTATTTATTTTTCCAAGGATACTTCTTGCTGCTCCTAACAGCACCCAGCAATTCTTTGTCCTTCTGCGCAGCAAGAAAGAAGTCTTTGCAGGGCATGTTCATGTTCACTGAAATCTGAAGCTCAGTTTTGATCAGGTCAGTGCTGCAGCCATTTCTTGCATCTGACCACTTGTTGGCCATAAGTGAAAAAATCCTCTCCACAAAGGCATTTGATCCGGGCACACTGAGAACGAAGGACACTATCTGGAACAGGTTGGTCAAGTTAGCTTTTCCGACTTTCTGGAAGACAGGCACCCACTTCTCACTGGTTGATTTTTGGGGATCCTGTCGTGCCGTTTCAATTTCTTCCTGGCTGGCGCAGAATTCCTCATACAGTTTGTCCATGTTGAGTGTGTCAGTCAACTTTAGGGCAGCCGCCACCTCTTCCAAGTCAGAGAATCTGAGTGTCTCAAACAGGCCGATTACATTGTCTGTGGATAAATCAAACCATTTCTCAATGTATGAAATGACAGTGCTGTAGAATTTAGTGAAATCCCCTTTAATTTTGGCCTTTTCTGCAGGCAGCAGTTTATCCATCAGCTGCCTGGTCTGGAATCCACAGAAGCCGTCATCTTTAATTTGTTGAATTTTTGCTTTGAATTTCCTGATTTCCTCATACACATCAGTGATGCAGAGGTTTGTTTCCTTTAGCTTCTTTACAAGCTGGTCGAAGACAACTCCCACATTTTGAAAGAAACACAAGTAGATCTCAACTGTGGCAGCTTTATCCTCATCATCATCAGAAAATATCTTCCTAAGCACCACAGGGCAGGCCTTGCCGAGTGACCTGAAATATGCTGTTATTGCTGGCCAGCTCTGTAGGAGAAGTTCAACAGCTGGATACAGTGACAGCCATCTGGTGCAGACGTGACGCAGAATCTCTCTCCACTCAATGTCCACAAACTCGAAAAATCCACAAAGGTCCTCTCGCCGAGAAGCTGACACTGAGAAGTGGCTATACACTTTTAAGACAACTGTCTCTATGTCCACTGACAGCTGGTCGCATGCATGTTTACAGGCATTGTGAGCGACGGGCAATTTGCTTTCAAAATGCGACTGTCGTCACTCTGTAATAACTGGTAAAGGATAAGGATAATTCCTTTTAACAGGACGTTCATGAAAGTCCTTGCGGGCTTGTTTCCAATGAGGGCCTGTGAGCAATTAGGGGTTAAGAGTCTTGCTCAGGGACAAATTTCATTTCATCGACACATATGCTGGCGTGGCCTGGAATCGTACCTGGGGCAACCAGGGCCTCTGGCTCCCTAGGCGGGCTCACTAACCACTCAGCTATGGCCGCCCCTACTAAACAGAGTGGTTCCTGCTATAATTGACATTGGCATTGTCAGCAGAATAAGATGTGATACACTCTGTCTTGAGTTCATATTTGGTCAAACACTCAATTATGGCGTGGTGGATCCCACTGGCGGATTCGTCACTGTCTTCATAGAAATCTAGTAGTTTGGACTGTACTCCGTCTTCATTAAAGTATCTCAGGCACACAGGAAAAATTTTTCGGTTCCCCTTGTTTGAGGCGTCTGTGGCTACTGAAAAATACACAGGGGCTGCATCCACCTGCTCACCTGCTGTGACCTCGGTGGGAGGAGGACACAGCTCTTTTAGAAGATCCAGAACAGTTTTGGGGCCAAGCACATTGGCTGTTATCATCTCAGCCTTTGTTCTTCCACAGTGCATTTTCTTTGCAGTGTTTGAATCACTAAACATGGCACTTGCCAGCTTATTACTGCAGTCCATGCTGTTGTAACTCAAACCATGCTTAACTGTGTGATACACTGATGTTACCTCACATGCAGCAACTTTGTCATGTTCTGCAGTTGAACTGCCAAAGAATTTAGTTATATTTGATGCACCTTTATTTTGTGTTGCTCGCTTGTGCATGTCTGTGCCAGCATGCTGTTTCAGGTTGTTTTCTCCACCGTGACTTATTGAAAACTCCCTCCGACACAAGGTGCAGAAGACCCGAGACAGATCTCCACTCACGGGCTTAACCCAACTGTGTTTTTCTTCCCACTGTTTGTCGTAAGACACAAGTCTTTTCTTTTTAGAAGGGCCAGGGCCCAGAACCACATCCTCTCTCTCTTCCCCTCTCTCTTCCCCTCTTTCATTATCACCTCCTCCACCGGCAGCGCTCATTTTCCCACATGACTGAACAGGCTGACATGCCACACAAACAATGATGCCGCGCCCACCGGAGAAAATCTCTCACACACACACACACACACACGCACGTGTGTGAGCACTGTGCCTGCCCTGTCAACTGAGCGGTCCTAGCGCCCTTCGCATACAGCACACAAACACACAGGCACGCAGCCAGATACACTGCATTGTGCGCAAACAGATTTTTATTTTTTTCCTTTACACGGGAGTCCGGGACAAACAAAGCCCTTTTGGCTCAAATACTGGGCGTCCCAGCTAATACAGGACGGTTGGCAACCCTAAATCATTGGCACCTCTTTATTTATAGAGCCCTGGTAGGAACATTACCATCTTATATCTCATCCATGCTACGTCAGAAACCTGTCACATTCTAACTCGCTCCAGCGATTGGCTAGTCCTTCTGGTTCCTTTTGTTCGGAACTGGGAAAGACTGCTTTCAGCTTTGGTGCACCTGATTCTTGGAACCTCTTGCAACAAGAGCTTAAACTCTTAAAGGGGCACGGTGGCACAGTCGGTAGTGCTGTCGCCTCACAGCTAGAAGGTCCTGGGTTTGATTCCCGCAGGAGACTCTGTGGGCACTGGGGGTGTGTTCTCTCCTCTGCGTCATCAGTGCCCATACCCTAGGTGGGGTTGGCGAAAGGGCCTTTTTTTATTTTTTAAAGATATTTTTTGGGCTTTTATGCCTTTATTTGGACAGGACAGTAGGCTGACAGGAAATGGGGAGAGAGATGGGGGGAGACATACAGCAAAGGTCGTCGGGAACGGGAGTCGAACCCGCGACACGCTGTCAAGCTGGATTACCAGCATGTGGTATGCGCCTGGACCGCTAGGCCAGCGGACGCCCCTGAAAGGGGGTGTCTCCTAGGGTAGTTAATACCCTCACAAAAACATGCAGTACTCCTGGTCACTATACTGCCTCCCCCTGGCCAGCCAGGGCGCCTGATGGAGGGGAAAGGAACTGGTTGGAATAACGTGTTCCTTCCACGCGCTACGTCCAACCAGGGAAACTCTCCCCTGTCAGGTGACAAGAAGGTCAGTTGGCTCTCATGCATTGAAGGAGGCATGAGCTCGGCCCTGGCCTCCCTAGGTTGGCAGAGGGAAGGTAGTGCCCAGGATTACATAGACAATTGGCACTGGGTGTAAAAAATAGGGTTACAAAATTGTGGGATAAAATGTGTGTAATCTCTGCATCATTGTAAATGAGGGTCTCCCTCAATGATCTCTCAGATAATCTCAAATAAAGGTTTAATGAATGATTGAGCTAAGCTGCTAGCTTAACCACACTTGATGTATTGATTGAATACTTTATTAGCAGTTTGCAAATAAAAGCACAGAAAAGTACAGCTCTATACAAGGTCTGCTAAGGAATTTTAAACCCAAGAAAGCCTATGGCTTGTTTCCATTGGGGTCCTTTGTACTCAATTCATCGAAACATTTAATGAAACAAATATGCAATACTATGCAAAACATCATATAAACAGAGTAGGGATTTACATTCCTTTATGACTGTTGTTAGGGCGTTCCACATTTGTGTGGCATAGTAGGAGAAACATGTAACCCCTTGTTTGAGCCAAATCTGGGTTGAACGTGATTAGTGGAGCTCCCTCTGGCGTTGTGATTGTGGACGTCATTGACCTTTGTGAAGTAGTTTGACAGGTACATGGGTGTCTTTGTGGTGTAGTGTATCTTGTAGACCAGGCCCATTCCAAATGACTGTACTCTGTCCTCTACCCTGAGCCATCCCACCCTAGCAATGTGAGGCCAAGAAGTAGCCTGACCAGTTTGTTTTGGGATGTCTGGAGCCTTGTTTTAAAGGCCTTTGTGGTGCAATGGTACCATGAGGTGCATGCATAGTCGAAGTGACTTTGGATGAGTGCTCCTGTTAGAGTCCTCCATGTATTCTTACTGACCACTGTGACCTGTTGTTAGTTGCCATTTTATCACTGGAAAGATTTGCCTCTAAAATGGAACCCAGGTAACCCACTTTGAGTTGTGGTGCTGATTCTACCTCTTCTGTCCTCCTTCTGTCTGTGTGTAAAGAGGTTTCATCTGAACATGAGGAGAAGAGGAGCCCCAGTCTGGTCCAGGAGGAACCACAACCACCACAGATTAAACAGGAACAGGAAGAGGCTGATGTGTCAACATGGACATTACTACATAGGAAGACCAGGTGCAACACTCTCTCAGGTATTTAAAAAAATCACACCCAGTGTGAAGTGGGCAGTGTGGTCATCACAGTGATGGAAGCTCAATTAAAAAAAAGTGTTTTTTTAAAAGTGCATAGTCCTATTTATAGGTTATGAATTACATCATGTGTCTCGCTAGCCAATCACAGTGCTGAATAGAGTCAGCCAATAGAGTCAGCCAATCACAGTACAGCTAGGGGTGTACTAATGTAGAGGGGGTGTACAATGGGGTGGCCAGGGGCCACCCATTGTGGGTGGAAGGGGTGTATAATGGGTGGAACATAAATAACGCACATCCTCCGTTCCTTGGCGCTGAGCTTTGAACTGTAAAGACAGTAATGATAAAACAAAGATATGGCTCGCAACTCACTTTGATGCTCCAGGTTTTATTTCACAACAAACAGCTGATACGACGTTTCGACCCTTTCGGTCTTTTTCAAGTATACTTGAAAAAGTGCCAATCACAGTGCAGCAAATGTCAATGTCCCAACCCCACTTATAGGGGCGGCTACACCGCCCAAAAACAGACTTTATAAGTGCTAATCTAATAACTTGGCTAAAATCACTACAATCAGCCTATAGAGGCTGCTAGGTCAGATGGGTGTAGGTTCAGAAACAAAGTAAAGATTAAATGTCAAGATGGTTATTGGACGCAAATGTATGCCCGTGCCTCCTTAAATAACAGGTACCTAATTTAATGACATTTTAATGAATGCCTGTATGAACTCTTCTGAACCGTGCATTTAAAGAAACTCACATTATGATCAGAGATCTTTGCCTACTAGGACTGGACAATTAACCAAAAATGTATCAAAACCAACATTTATGCTGTGTTCACACTGGCAGATACAAACTCACAGTCCACCATTCATTTGAACGGAAGCCAGTGACATGAAGTTACAAAGCTACACCTGACGTTTGTAGCTGCTAAAAAATGTTGTGTAACCATTTACACTCACCTTCACTCACAAGTTGTACAATGGTGGCGTGCAAAAATAGTGAAAATAGTTGATCTACAAGCTCAGCTCATAGATCTGCTAATTTTCCCTATACATGTTTTTTGGGAATTATTCATCGTAATTCTTTAAGTTTTAAATATTCATGATATTGATTAGAAGTCCTATGGCCCAGCACTACTGCCTACTGATACATATGCTGAAATCTAAATATATGTTTAAAGGAGGAGTTCACCCCAAAAATTACTTATTTTCTATCAATTGCACACCCTATGAAGCCTTGAATCCATGGATTCTTTTTTGTTTTTGTCACATTCCTAAGCTAATATTTTGATTCTCGTCTGCTACCGGCTAATGTATCCGGTAGGAGACACAAAGTAGATTATTTGTGTCTCCTACCGGAAATACATCCGGTCATCAAATTATTGTCTTAGGAATGCCACAAAAACAAAAATAAATCCATGAAATCAAGGCTTCATGGGGTGTGTAATTGATAGAAAATAAGTAATTTTTTGGGTGAACTCCAACTTTAAACACAACACATGTTTAACAACTAGAACCCTAGTATCGCTATTATTTTTCTTTTTTTGAGACCTTTTTCATCCCATGGGGGAATTCAGTTTCAGCTTTACCCAGCTGAGTGCTGCCCACAGAGGAGCGCGGAGGGGGGAGCAGTTAGGGGTTAAGTGTCTTGCTCAGGGACACTTCGACACATGGCCCGGCCCTACTGATCCATCTATTATGATAGACAGCTGCAGTTTACACAAAGATTCAAACATTTGATTACAGTAAAAATCTGTTCAATTTCCACCACAAAGTGTATTGGTGGAATGGAATGGTTGCAGCCGATATATATACAAATATCTTAGATAAATGAGGATAGATCTATGGTTTAGGAGCATTTATTTACAGCGGAAGTTACTCCAACTATCACACCTATGAAACCGAGGAAACACTTAATGAAAAAAGAAAATAAAACATTTGTTCATTGTATCTTTCCCCCAGACGTCCTGCACCTCCCTGTGTGTAAAGAGGAGGTTTCCTCTGAAGAGGAGAGGAGCCTCAGTCTGGTCCAGGAGGAACCAGAGCCTCCACACATTAAAGAGGAGCAGGAGGAGCTACTTCATAGACTAGAAGAGGTTAATAGGCCGATGCTGACATTACTAGCAGTGAAAAGTGAAGGTGATGATGGTGAAAACAGAGACACAGAGCCTGTAGCCAGCACCTCAACTGAACACATGAAAACACAAGCTGATGTAGAGGACTGTGGAACATCACATCCAACTAGTGATGACCAGCTCCTCTCTTCACACTGTTCTGAATCTGACATCACTGAAGACAGTGATGAGTGGGAGACCAGTGTAGATCAGTCACCTTTAAACACACTGAAGTCACACAAGACACAACATGTGGAAGGACAGAGATTGTCTTTGAGCAACAAGATGTCCCAGGACCTGAAATCATCGAAAGAAACTCACTCCATGCAGAGTCACAAGGGGAAGAAAAGATTTAGTTGTACAGTGTGTTGCAAAATGTTTAATCATAAGGGAAATCTTAAGACGCACATGAGGACTCATACAGAGGAAATTCCCTTTACTTGTGAAGTTTGTAGTAAAGGATTTATACAATTGAGTCATCTAAAAAGCCACATGATGATCCATACAGGGGAAAAGCCTTTCACTTGTACAGTTTGTAACAAAGGCTTTAGTAAAAACGGTAATCTAAAAATACACATGAGGACTCATACAGGGGAAAGGCCAGTCACTTGTACAGTTTGTAGCAAAGGCTTTTGTGACAGCAGTAATCTAAAAAGACACATGAGGACTCATACAGGAGAAAAGCCATTCACTTGTACAGTTTGTAACAAAGGATTTATACAATTGAGTAATCTAAAAACACACATGAGGACTCATACAGGGGAAAAGCCATTCACTTGTACAGTTTGTAACAAAGGCTTTCATCTCAACAGACATCTAAAAACACACATGAGGACTCATACAGGGGAAAAGCCATTCACTTGTACAGTTTGTAACAAAGGCTTTCGTCACAACGGTAATCTAAAAAGACACATGAGGAGGACTCATACAAGGGGGAAAAACCTTTAGCTGCAGTTTGTGTCAAAACGCTTTGGTCCAAATGCACATAGATTCATACGCAGAGAAGCTGTTAGTTAAACGTAAACAAATGCTTTTATCAAAGGATCAATCTGAGTTGATAAATGACATCAGACAAACGTATGATATAGGGCTGGGCCTTATGACTTCAAATCAATATCACCATTATTTATAGCTTTTGCCTTGGATTATTTACGTTTAATGAACGTTAATTATAAAACAAGATCCTGGACAAAATAAAAAGTCTCTGAGTGATCTGTAATTATGAAGCTGTGTGATACTTGACCGTATGAATGGCTTCATAATGTGTTATGATTATTGTTATTAAGCATTAGTATTTATGGGTTCTTATGATTATACAGTGTTATAAGCAGATTATAATGTATTATAAGTATATTTATTAAGTATTATAGACAACGGATCCATAGCAAGTGTTACCCTGTTATTATGAAGAACCAACATCTCTGTTGTAATTCACATGTTCAGTTGTGATAATTAAATAACATTCTGCATTCATAACACATTCTATAAGCACTTCAGCTTTTCAGAAACAACACCACGTTTATACCTACATGTAGGCTATACACCATACTATGATCACTACCTACATGTAGGCTATACAACATACTATGATCACTTGATACCTACATGTAGGCTATACAACATACTATGATCACTACCTACATGTAGGCTATATGTGAGCTACTGCCGACTGAGTCACATGTAACTGTGTCAATTTCTTGGTGGGATAAATGACACCCTTTAATATATTCACAATTGGTTTTGGCAACAATAAAATATCAGATACACAATAAAGTGCGGGGTGCGTAATTGTTGCTTATGCCAATGGAATAATCGATTTACCTTGCAGACTACGCCACTTAGGTTTGGATTAAAGGAGCCTAAGAACTCCTTGATTAACTCTCTTTGTTTCAACAGGCTTTTTACAGGTTCGAGATAACTAGGTAAGTATTTAACTTTAGGAGAACAACACAACTTAAAACCCAGGAGGAAACTGAAGTCGACACAATGGATAAAAAGGGTGAACATACATTTATTTGAATTATCCCTGTTACAAGAGGCCTCTGTGCCTTTAAAACCAGCATACAAAATAAACAACAATCCTAAAATATAAACCCTAACCTCCTATGGCGCCGCTAAACTAACTAAAATGCAAAACAATGGGCGAAACAACAATAATAGCAAGAGCGCAAATAAATAGCATAATAGGCAACAGTACTTTTACAAAAGTAAAGTGCGGTGCTATATAAAGTGCGTTCAGTACTATGTGGACTTTAGGCCATTCAAATGCAACACCGGGGGTTCTCTTCGGCCAATATGCAGAGTGTGCAAATAGCAATTTTGTGCAAATCAATAGCAAAATGTGCATCAAATACTTAGGGATAAGTAAAGTGCAGGTGCTATTAAAATACAATAAAAAATGCTATAAATAATTTAAGACAAGTGTGTGCAAATACTGGGGGAAAACAGGTGGAGGGAAGCCAAGCCAGGACTCTTCAATTGTTCGTCTGTTTCTTTATCACCGCCTGGAAGTACAGAAGCAATAGGCCAGTTCAACTGTTTACAGGTAAGGTACTGTGGGCTGCTGGCAGTGGTGGCTATCACAAATCGAGTGTTGCGTGGATAGAAACTTACTCCGAAGGCAGCTTTCGCTGCCTACTGATGGAGTTGCGCGTCGCAACACTTTAGCCTCTCTTTTGTCCGCTCCTCTCCAGGTCCTGCTTCGCTCTTTATATGGTCTGGTCGTCGCTGCTGTCGTCCTCTCCTTCCCCTCTGCACACACAGTCTTTCTCGGGTCTTTCTATAATGGAGCCGTCTGCCAAATGTTGCTCGTTGCTTTCGGTGGCTGGCAGCACGCACTCTCCCGTCTCTCACGCCCTTTACCTCGGCTACGCACTGGGACTTTCTGTGTGTCGCACCGGTCCTTTCACACACACACTCCTGCTCTCCGTCCTTCTCGCTCCTCTCCCTTTTTGAACTGAGCGGTTTATTCTCATTGCACAGAGACACCGCGCCCTTCTCCGTCGTGGTTGGCTGTTGATGACGTGACCTGCTGTGGGATTGGGCCGTGGGGACCGCGCCCAAGCGTCAGTCAATCTCACAGCTGTTTGCTGTCATTGTCAATTTGGGGCATACCAAGTGGCTCGGGGACCGGGGGGAAAACATGTTCATTCATAAATAATACAGTGCAGTCATCACAATAAAGGTTAAAAGGGTGTTAAAGGAGAATTCCGGACAAATTAAGTGTTATCTTTCATGTCTCGTTACTCACCTAGCGACGTAAAAAGTGGCGTTCTTTTTTTCCATATATTCCCCTGTCGTCATTTTTTAAACACCCTCCGTTGTTATAATGGGAGCGAGTGGGTTAGTGAAGTTCGTCTATTATAACCGACGCAATGTTATTTTTTTCTCTACTACGATTCATTGTAGAGTCTCATGATAGTCAAACATGCGCTGAAAATTCCTGCGAGCCTGCCGTTAATGGCGAACGATTTAACACTGGATGCTTGTTTCTTTCCAGAACCTGGCAACTCGTGTTGCCAGATTCTGGAAACAAGCAACCAGTGTTAAATCGTTCGCCATTAACGGCAGGCTCGCAGGAATTTTCAGCGCATGTTTGACTATCATGAGACTCTACAATGAATCGTAGTAGAGAAAAAAATAACATTGCGTCGGTTATAATAGACGAACTTCACTAACCCACTCGCTCCCATTATAACAACGGAGGGTGTTTAAAAAATGACGACAGGGGAATATATGGAAAAAAAGAACGCCACTTTTTACGTCGCTAGGTGAGTAACGAGACATGAAAGATAACACTTAATTTGTCCAGAATTCTCCTTTAAGATGATGAAACAGTGCATCAATATAAATAACAAAAAATAATAATAATGTCCCGTTTTCCACCCTGTCACATATACAACATACTATGATCACTACCTACATGTAGGCTATACAACATACTATGATCACTACCTACATGTAGGCTATAAAACATACTATGATCAATTACACTCAAAGTTGATGATGGGCCAATACAAGGTTTGTTGATTTTAACCACTTAAACACTTGTAATCTTAGAGAACTGGATTGAGTTAGCGTCTACTCCATTCTCTTCGCCACAAATAGCAGATCTACAAGTTCACAATGTGTCGCAAACGTGAGGCATTGTTAACTTGTAGATCTGCTGTTTTGGCAAATTGACCCCCCCCCCCCAGAATATGGATGCTGGGGTTCAAGTGGTTAAATCAGTAAGTGTTTAACAGGCTGTGTGTTAAGGTTTAAAGATGCTATTTGTTGTGGCAGCTCAGGGGGAATGGAGGCAGGCCTGACAATAAAGTAAGGCCTTTGTTGATTTGTTTCTCAAATCTGATTTTTGGGACTGTCTGTTCATACTGTTATTTGCAAGTGAATCAGATCAAATGTGTTTATTAAAAAATAGCCAATCTACAAGTTCACAACGCGTCGCATTGTGAACCTGTATATCGTCTATTTTCAGCAAGGGACACCGTTGTACAACAAAGTATAAATCCTGCTTCAGTGTCAGAATGTCCAGACTGAGACACATCTTTAGAAATCAGATTTGAATCACATTTCAAACAAGAATCAGTTTCCATGTGGTTTTATGCTGTTCAGACCTGATCAAATACATCTAGTTCTAATCTGGATAGGACAACAATGTGATTTGGGCTGCCAGTCTGAACAGGGCCTTTTAGTGAGCAGAGAGACCAAGGATGGAGAAAACAGAACAACTTCATTACGTTGAAGGAAGTGATGTTGTAGAAAGATCATCTTCCAGATGGTTCCATGGTTCCTTGCCTCTACAACACATACAGGTTGTTGCCTCTGTTGTCCTTCTGAACAAAGAGAACTGCCAATGGGGAGTTAGGGGCTTTTAAGGGTTCCTTAATTGATTTGCTGCCACAGGTGAGTCCTGGTTAAAAGTACCAATTGGCTGCAGCAATAAGATAACGTTTCACTTCTACCACCCCACCTAGCTCCAGTTGGGGGCGCTGTTTGTCTGGATGTCCTTAAGATAAATTACTGGACATAATAATGTAATAATAATAGTTTAATCTTAGACTGGAATAGACCTTTTCAATTAAACAAATTAAGGCTGTGTTTCATTCAAGTCAAAGTAAACAGTGCATGTTTATTTAATTAGTATCATTGGTGACACCTGTACAGGGTGTAACATTACACAACTACAACTATTTATGTCAATATTCAGGCAGAAGAGAAGTGCTGAGGACACATCTTTTAGTCAGACAGAGGAATGTCAGTCCTCAGAAATATAACAATGTGTAGAATCTGTATTTAAGCTGCCCCAACATCCAGATCATCATAAATATCATAACAATGTGTATGTATCCTTGTAGAATCTGTATTTAAGCTGCCCCAACCCCAACATCCAGATCGATGTCAGACTCCCGTTGCCTTCCAAGGCAACAGGACCCTGTCCACCTTTTCTTCTTCCATTTTCTTCCTTCACTTTTCCTTTTCCCTTTCTATTCTTTACTCTCATTTTCTCATTATAATATTTCCCATTATTATATTACATAATTATTGTCATATTATTGTCATCTTTTGTATTGAAACAATCTCCTAAAATGCATATTAGTATAAACTCATTCATTCTCTCACAGAGGAAATGTTACATTTCCACAATAATAACTAGCAGCTGAAGCTGTCAAAATATGTAGACACGTACATATGTTTGGTACTTGTTTTTGATAATATCAACATTTAAATTAAGAATATAAAATACTGAAGAAAGTAAAAAAAAATACCTCAAAATTGTACTTAAGTACAGTACTTGAGTACATGTACTTAGCTACACCACTGGGTAAGTGCATGATCAGTACAGCTGTGACACAGCAAATAAAAAGCACAGCGCTGATCTTTGATCTTCCATCCAAACCTTGGCGCGGTCGGCTGTCTGTGCAGAACAGCAACCTTACAATCAACAGCCACCATAAATCCCCAGGTTGCCATTTCCTGTTCAGGCACAGAATCAAATTTGCCTGCCTTTTAATATGGTAACAGCAAGACAGTAGCTTGCAAGACGCTTCATACCAGTTTCATAAAAGGCTAATTAATACACAGATTTACAGTAATTCACAAGGACAGAAACATCCATCCGCCACACAATGGAACTATACTGATCTTATATGAAAACTAAGATTAACAACAACCGTAATGAACATATTTCTTCTTACATGAATGAGAAAGAATCAAAGAAAGGAACTTTGAAGAGACGTGATCCTGATGCATTGTGAGTGCTGTGTGTGAGGCTCTCTGCAGCAAGCAGCTGGTACATTAATACTCCTGTATCTGAAGAAGAGGAAGGACACTTAATTGTCCTTCCCTTAGCGCTGTCAGTGACATTTTCTAAAGGATCTTATAACACTTTAGCCGTAGCAGGTTTCCTCACCACAATACAAAGCAACCAAAGCGTTTTGAAGTTTTAAAAGAGAGACGAAAACAGCACACAGAAAACAATGGCTGCCGTTCCATTTTGGTCGGCTGCACTCGGATCCATTCGGGTTCACTCAAACTCGTCACCTGATTGGCCAACTTTTGCTGTCAATCACAGAACGATGGGCTTTACCAGGCTAAGGACGCTGATAGGCTCGTCCACTTGGTGGACGGCGAAAAAACGCCAAACAAGCCCTCATGCCAGGCTCACTCCTGAAATCAAATGGAAATTAGATTTTCCGGAGGTAAGGGCTTTAACAGGCTATGTACCTGCATGTCTTACTGATGAATTGAGTAAAATGGACCACAATGGAAACTGCTGCACACGGGGACTTTGATTTGTTCCGGTATGTACAGGTGATGCATCTCTACGGTTCTGTTTTCTTTTTTAAATGGTTTCAATGAAGATTGTCACCCATGCAGCTCAGCTGTTGTTGCCATGGAGATAAATCATACCATTCCCTTCTTATTTTACAACAGCTTGGAAGTGATCAACATTTTTACTACGGTGACCGTTATGGGCATTACACTCTCAGGACTATTTCTACACGCACGCACGCACGCACGCACGCACGCACGCACGCACGCACGCACGCACGCACGCACGCACGCACGCACGCACAATACTCAAAGGCCATAAAGGTCGAGGATGTGTCATTGTCTCCGCCAGGCCGAAAGGCATGGCGAGAGAGTATGTTTTCGCCCCTGTCCGTCCGTCCGTCCGTCCGTCCGTCCGTCCGTGTGTCCTGTCTGTGTGTTAGCACCAAATCTCCGGCACCGTTGGCCCGGTCGCTGCGAAACTGTGCACACACACTCCCTGGATGCCAATTCAGAACCTCTGCCTCAAATATTTCACATGGGCCTGTTATAGCGCCACCAGGAGGCCGATTTGTGCAAAACCCATTTTTTCCCATTACTCCTACAGTTTTTAACCAAACCTCATGCAAATCGGTACACAGTATCTCTATAGTCACGTGATCAACCCTGATCTGTCCGATTTCCCATATTCCATCCTCATTGGCTAAGGTTACCATGCAAAGTTTGCAGGATTGGTCCGTTTTGATCAAACTGCCTCAAATCATGAACGCAGCTTGCCATTTCCATAAAATTGCACACGCACATTCCCACTAGGCCGAGGAAGAAATGGCACTTAAAAGTTTTCACATCAGCCTCATGGTGGCGCTATAACAGGCCGATTTGCATTTTTAACTATAACTGCACCGATCTGCGTGAAACTTTGCACGCCTACTCCCTAGAGACCAAGGAAAAACATCTGCACTGCATTTTTTACATCTGCTTTTTACAGCGCCACCAGGAGGCCGACTTATGTCAAATACATTTTTGGATATTAATCCTTCAGATTTTATCCAAACATCACGCAAATCGGTACACAGTATCTCTATAGTCATGTGATCAAGACGCATCTGTCCGATATTTCATATTCCATCCTGATTGGCTAAGGTTGACTTCCAAAGTTTGCAGGATTGGTCCGTTTTCAACAAAATGTCTGAAATCATGAACGCGGCGTGCGATTTCCGTGAAAATTTGCACGCACATTCCCACTAGGCCGAGGAAGAAATGCCACCCTTTTCACATTGGCCTATTATAGCGCCACCAGGAGGCCACAATAACTTACCTGACCTGGCGGAGACCTGTGCTCCGAGGAGCACTTTTAGTTTTTTTTGTTCCTTTCTCCACAAGGATAAAGATCAATTGGAGTGTCTGCCGTGGCTACTAATAAGATATTACATGGTTGCATGTGGAAGTATTGGCCGCAAGTTAGAGGGTTTGTGCATGGAACTCTGGGCTCTGGGCTCTGCCACAGACAGTAGATTCTCGGTGGTAGGATGTGAATTATTTTCGTGCAAAGATTTTCCTCCATTTTATATTTGGACTGCCCCGAGAAGCTATAGGCCGGCTTCATGGAGACACGACATGCCTCACGAGACTATGAGACCAACAGAGGCCATTATGTTCACACAACACGAGAGAGAGAGAGAGAGAGAGAGAGAGAGAGAGAGAGAGAGAGAGAGAGAGAGAGAGAGAGAGAGAGAGAGAGAGAGAGAGAGAGAGAGAGAGAGAGAGAGAGAGAGAGAAATGACCTTCATAGCAGGGTTCAACACTTCTCTGACCACTAAAGGCTCATCTTAGCCCAAAGGAAAACGGAACATGAAAAACTAGAAAATAGAAAGATTTAGGAAAGGCATCTAAAAACTCCAGTGGTGTGTGCATGTGTGCGTGTCTGTGTGCGTGCGTGCCCGGTTGTGTCTGAGTGTGTGCTGTACTATGAAAACTCACCCATATAGAGCGTGGGGGTATCGATTATTTTCATACAAAGTTTTTCCTCAGTTTTAATCAGTGTGGCCATGTCTGCTTATTATAAGCGACTTTGAGTTTGTTTTTCTGTAAAGTTTCTTGTAAATATTGGTAGTTGTTGGTTGTGTTTTTTGGGGGGCTTGTTTCTAAAGTGTAGTTGATTATTTGGGTGTGTTTCCTGAATGTTGTTTAAACAAGTGGTTATCAGACATGTGTCCATATAGCCTGGCATGGCCAGACTAATATCACTGCATAGATATTAGTCTGGAATCTCTATGTGGAACCTGCATCTCTGAGGGGCAAAAAAAGATCCGCCCCATATTTGCATACTGGGCCGTAATTGGTCCCTCAAAACTTTGGACGGAGAGAAAGCCAATCTCTATTGAGAGGGGCCAGACCTAATCTGCCAAGGGACTTCTTTCCTCTACAATAGAAGAGTTAGGACGTCACATTCTAATCCAGCCCAAATACCCATTTTCAGCACTGGCCTCAGTGGCGCACCTCGCTAATCATTTGCCTGCCGATCCACTACCGCTGAGAGTCTGGGTTCGATTCCCGCTTAGGACACTACTTTTTGAAACAACCGCAGACTATTTTTTTCGCCGATAAAGTATAGTTTTGGACCATGACGGAGGCGCGCCGACTCAGCAGACCTTGAGGCCGAGGAGTCGCGAGTGCCCGCGACGACCGGCCGATGGTCTGCTAGTCGACTAAGCGCCGTCCGAGTTATGTACCGATAGGCACAGAATAGTAAATGAAGTGGTGGGGACTGCGTTTGCCCCAACTGCCACTCACGGCACTAACTTAGCCCGCCAGCCCCGCCCCCTTGTGCCTTCAACGGCATGGTAGAAGGCCGTTCGTGTCAGAGACGGTGTGTGACTGTCGATCAATTTACTGTTTGAAAGGGGCAACAGCAGGGGGGGGGAAATATCTAATCTTCAATAACATCTTTTTATTTTGCTTCGGAACACTTTTTCTTTTTTTTTTGCACTGCCCGACGCACCAAGGTTGGTATTTGTGTGAAGATCTGCTCACAGCACAACAAAACAGAAAAGGAGAGAGATGAGATGGAAGTAAATATTGAATTATCGAGTGTGCCTCCCTTGTGGCTCAGACGGAGAAGACTTGCGTAAAGTTCACAGCGGAGAGAGAGAGAGAGAGAGAGAGAGAGAGAGAGAGAGAGAGACAGAGAGAGATGCTCTCGTTCAAGGAGCTGTCTCAATCACTTTCCATTTAAAATGGAGGGGGTGGCACTTAGAAGTGGAGGTTTGCTGGAGGCAATAATTCATACACTATATATAGGGTTTAACAAAAAACATATTTTACTCCTAAGATGGAATCTAAGGCGCAGGGGAAAAAAAGCAAAAGTCACCAGAGGGACAACAGATCTACGGAAAGTCTTCTGTGGCAATGAGACACATAAATTTATATTAAACTACTGTGCCACCATCATAGGGACAAAGATATTTGTATTCGGGGGCTACACAAGGAGCGAGGACTGTAACGAAGGAAGCTGTTTTAGCGACCTCAGAGAGTTTGATACAGAGACCGACTACTGGAACGAAAGGCAGCAGGACGTGTGGAACATTCGGCCTTTGCCTACAATGAACAGCTGTACATATTTGGTGGCGAGACCTGGGGTGACACACAGTTCAACGATTTGTGGACATTCAATCCAGAGACGACCTCCTGGAGGAGGGTTGACACCCAGGGGAATGACCCGCCGAGTGGGAGAACTGGGTTGTGCTGTTGCATGGTGGGAGGTCTTATCATCCTCTTTGGAGGACCCCCGAAGAGGATGACGATCACCTGTATACCTTAGATTTGGAGCCCTCCAAAGAGGGTGATGACCTGGGCCCTGTTTCGTGGATTACAGACATACATACAGCGATTTGTAGCATTTATTGTAAGATATACAGTAGCCTATAGGAGACCGGGGACAAAAGTAACAGGGGGAAAAAGTAACACACTCAATAACTCTAATTAGAAATAAGCTAGAGGGGTGAGACTTCTTGTGCACATGCTCAGTAGGGTCCTCTCTTTGCCTATGGAAGGATAGAATGATCATTTCATCTCAGCAGATGTTTTCAACAAAAAACTGATTTTGAGGTGTAAATGTACATTTTTGAGTGTACGGTATTTTCCTTCTGCTGTCTAAAGATAAGATGTCAGCTAATTTAAACTTAGATGAATTGTATCTCTATGTTTTTGGTCACAAATTAACGTCAGCAGCCTATGCTAGTATAGGTGTTTCTAGCTAGAATATGGGATTTTATCATGGTTGCACCATCGGGGGCAATTGTAACAAAGTGTCCGGGGTCAACAATGTGTTTTCAATGCAAGCAGATTTTTTGTCTGGGATTTCATACTTTTATGTTAGTAAATGAAGATATTTCACTAAATGTCACTACATTTCAAAGTAAAAATACATTTAAATAAAAAATAGACATACATTTGAAAAATCAACCCCTCTGTCTGTCTGTGACCCTTTTATGCCCATATATGGACATTTCTGTATATGTCAGTTTCAGAGGTTTAGAACGTTCATGCCATATTAGGGCATCAGCTTCCCTGATTGGCCAAGCTTCACGTGATGTCATATTATACAATATAAAGTGGTCGTCCACCAAACTCTTCAAAACGTTCCGTTTGCAAAAGAAGTTACAGATATACCAAACTGATTTGCAAGTGCGTTCCCCATCTAACTCTCAGGAAGAAATCCCGAAAGTCCTTTACAGAGCAAGATTCAACCAACCAATCACTTTGACCAACAGCGGTGCTGGTGAGCAAAATGTACAGCACGAAGTCCGTAGTAGGAGCACAGCCGAGGACGTTCTGCCATGCAGCCGTGGCGGTGGGGAACAAGCTCTATTGCTTTGGAGGGAAGGAGAAACATGGCGCTCAGCTCTCCGGTCAGATTGAGGTTCACATCTTGCACACTGGTGAAGTCCCTCTCCGCTGGGAGACATTGCCCCAAGAAGAGAATGACAACACGGTTCCCTGTAAGCGCATCCGCCACACGACTGTGCTCATAGAAAACACCATCTACCTGTGGGGGGGTAAACCATACTCCGGTCACGATGATCGGCTGTGGAAATTTGAAGTCGAAACTCACAGATGGGAGAAGCTTAACGCTTCTGGGTGTGAGCTAAAGTTGCTGAGGTGTCATTTTGCCTGTGCCCTGAAGAAGGTCATGTATATCTGTGGAATATGGGAGGAGCGTAATAAACATCAAGTAGATGGTGAACATGACAAGGAATGGTTTCCACACGTTATGATGTACACGTTGGACACTGACGAAATGAAGTGGACTTCAATTGAAACCGGAGGCGATCAACCACCGACTATATTAAACTACTGTGCCACCATCATAGGGACAAAGATATTTGTATTCGGGGGCTACACAAGGAGCGAGGACTGTAACGAAGGAAGCTGTTACAGTGACCTCAGAGAGTTTGACACAGAGACCAACTGCTGGAAGGAAATTAATGTACCTAAAGAGGGACGTCCAGAAGGACGTGTGGAACATTCGGCCTTTGCCTACAATGAACAGCTGTACATATTTGGTGGCGAGAACTGGGGTGACACACAGTTCAACGATATGTGGACATTCAATCCAGAGACGATCTCCTGGAGCAGGGTTGACACCCAGGGGAATGACCCGCCGAGTGAGAGAACTGGGCTGTGCTGTTGCATGGTGGGAGGTCTTATCATCCTCTTTGGAGGACCCCCCAAAGAGGGTGATGATGACCTGTGTACCTTGGATTTGGAGCCCTCCAAAGAGGGTGATGATGATGACCTGTATACCTTAGATTTGGAGCCCTCCAAAGAGGGTGATGACCTGGGCCCTGTTTCATGAAAGCGGAATTAAATTATCCTGGTTTAAAAGACAAATCCAGGTTTGACAAGCCTGCGCTGTTCAGCCTGGTTTATTCAGTTCCACGAACGCCAAGCCGGGCTGAGAAGGAGCGGTTTTGTCAAGCCAGGATTGTTAAACCAGGCTGAATGTGCGTTCACGTATTCCTATAAAAAACCATGAAAGTCGATAGCAGAATCCTTGAACTTGACCAATCATGGAGCCCAAAACCAGAGCGGTGTTCTTCTCAGTGGCTGAACAGCAGCACTGCAGCAGCTCATGGAATCATACAAGGAAGTAAAATGTATAATAAGCAAGAAAGGAGACAAGGCGCAATAAATATAGATCCAGAGAGAAAGCGTGGCAAAGTATTGGCAACAAATTAAATGCAAAAGTCGTCCAAAAATATATATAATTCAGTTAGGCTTAAACATGAGGAGTTCCGGGTCCCGTGTTGACGGGGACCCCCGTGGACCCCCGGACGCCACGGGGACCCCCGGCCCCCCGTGAACCCCCGGACCCGGCCTCGGAGGAGCCCTTGTTTGAGAAGCTGCACAGCTTCATCACATCTCCAACCATGAGCTCTATGAACCTCTCCGATCTGTCAACACAGCCCACCACAGCACGGAGACCCCCCCCCTCCTATCTGCTAACAGATTGATTAACACATTCACTGCCATTGACGTACGTCAATTTAAATATATATATATATATATATATATATATATATATATATATATATATATATATATATATATATATATGGTGGAAATGGCCTGGATTCGCTTTGGGAACCCCACTGATCATACATGCACGCGCGCGCAGCATGTGTGACCAGTTTGCGTTCGCATTTTATTTCCGTTTTTTATTACTTTAATTAGGTTAATTCGGTACAAAAGAATTTTTATGGCAGGCAATAATCTCCATATTTTCAAGAGAGTCTCTTGTCTCCATGCAGACCATCTAATGTTGTGAAACTTTCCTAGTTTTACACAGGCAATGTCACATAGTTTCTGTAGTTGTGCTGTTTTTTTTGCACCCCCCTTCTGCAAATAAAAGCTTAGCAACCTGACAACGGAACGATTAACAGACTCACAGTATGGTACCATGCGATCAGCTGACTTGGCGCAGTTCTCCAGAGTGTGGGCTGTTCACAGAACGTGCACAAGGGAATCCCCGATGACCACCTTCTGACGTAATTTAGGGATGACGCCGTTGTACACGCCCACGTTGACAGGTGCTCCATCTGTGCAGACCGAGACCAACTTCGTCTGCCACTCATCCGCTAATCCACATTCATCGAATAGTTGCACAAGTCCATCCACTATGTCCTGTGCTGATCGCTTTACCCCCAGATTAATTAATCCAAGGAAATCTGAGCTAAACTCTCCATTGCTAGACACCGACACAATGTACACAATTTCCTGATTGGCTAGTGAAACATGACACATGTGCATAGCCCTATAAATAGGACTATGCACTTAAAAAAAACACATTTATGTTTTTTTTTAAGTTAGGGGTGTACAATGGTTGGTCCACAATATTACTTTTCTTTAAGTGAACTTCCATCACTGTGATGTCAACTTCCATCACTGTGGTGACCACACCGCCCACTTCACACTGGGTGTGATTTTTGGGCGGTGAAACCACCCCTATATGTGAGGTTTGGATATTTGCACCCCCCAACCCTGTGCTGTGATTGGCCACCAGTGTACCCCCCTAACCCTGCACCGTGATTGGCCAATCACAGTCTATTCAGGACTGTGATTGGCTAATGAAACATGACACATGTGCATAGCCCTATAAATAGGACTATGCACGGGGTGTACAATGGTTGGTCCACAATATTACTTTTCTTTAAGTGAACTTCCATCACTGATGACCACTGTGACCACACCGCCCACTTCACACTGGGTGTGATTTTTTACTTTCCTTTTGAGGTTTCGGTTTATTTTGTATTAATCTTTTAATTACTTTTTTGCTGCCTTAAGACCCAAGACTGTCTTAAGAGCTGTGGTTGTGTGTCCCAAATTGTGTTTACAGGAATAAAACCACACTCTACTGCTGCAACATCCGGCTTTGTGTCACTTTTTGATGATTGAGCTTTTGATGTGTATGCCATCAGGCAGGACAACTTTAAGGCCGTCCTTCCCAAATGTCATCTTAATCTTTATGGTTTTCAAAAGGTGGTTTGGAACTTCATATATATGTTTTCTGTCATAGTCGCCGTCCACGCCTTCAACATGTTGCATGACATATACGGCCCCAATTTCACTGCCATTGTATGCAAATACAATTCGGTCCATATTGTATTTGGGGCTTGGGTTAGGTGTTTTCTGATTTTGATTGTGTAGATACTGCCTCCTCACATGGGCAAAGTATTTGTCATTCGCATTACCAGCACTACTCAGGTTGCCAACAATATAATAAGTGATGTTGGGTATAACGGGTAGAACATCATCTTCTCGTTGGAAATACCTATGAAGTCCGTAGGAATTGATCCTGCTCCACCTGTCTTGGAAAGCCTGCGGATCGAAGAAATGGTGAGGGACCGTCTTGATATCATTCTCATCAAACCGCAGAATCGCTGAGAACCAAGCTATCAATTCCAATCTGTGTCTTGGGCCGTGCTTGACATCATCGGCATCCACCAGATCGGCTACTTTATGTATTCTCCTTGGTGCTTCCATGTAGATCAGGGGCTGGCTGGTGTCTGGTTGATGAATCTTGCATCTTGCAACAGGAACCGAATTTTGATGGACGACCACTTTATATTGTATAATATGACAGCACGTGAAGCTTGGCCAATCAGGGAAGCTGATGCCCTAATATGGCGTGAACGTTCTAAACCTCTGAAACTGACATATGCAGAGATGTCCATATATGGGCATAAAAGGGTCATAGACAGACAGGGTAAAACTGCTACTCTGAGAAGTATGACGGGTACAAGGAGGAGTGCAGCCACTCAGCCGGCAGAGATAAGGAGATATAGCAAACATGTGTATTATTCAGTGGTGGAAAAATGTTTTACTTAAGTAAAAGTATCAATACTGCAATGTAGAAGTACTCTGTTACAAGTGAAAGTCCGGCATTAAAAATGTACTAGATTAAAAGTTTGAAGGTATTGGTATCAAAATGTACTTAAAGTACCAAAAGTAAAGTACTAAAATGTTTGAAAATAGCCTATGTATAAAATAGGGCTAAAGTGGTTAATGTAGGTTTTGTAATGTAATATATTTATATCTGCAAAGTAACTAAAGTTTTCAAATAATTGTAGTGGAGTAAAAGTACAATATTTGCCTCCGAGATGTAATGGAGTAGAAGTAAAAGTATAGACAATTGGAAATACTCCAGCAAAATCTAAGTACCTCAAAATTGTACTTAAGTACAGTAGTTGAGTAAATGTACTTAGTTACTTTACACCACTGGTATTATTTGTGTTGGTTAATATCTATTTATTCAGTAATCTTACAAATACATATGCATGCAATGTGTTGGATTGTTGTAAGGGAGATAGGGGACAAAAGTAACACTTTCTGTATTTGCCTTCACTAATTCACAGACTACTTGAAATATCCTAGTCATCCTTTGCTATAAGAAACATATATATGTGCCCTAATTAATAATACAATTTTTCAGCTTTCATTAATAAGGACAAGACTAAAATATTAATTTGAATGCAATGAGTCACAGTGTTACAATTCCCCCCGTGACGGGGGCAGTTGTAACAGTGGTTGGGGGCAATTGTAACACTTTAAAAATAAGTCATATTAACACACTTTATCTCAAATAAAAGCAAGTAATATGTATTTTTTATAATTTAACATTTTTACTTACAAATATTTTATATACATAATTACAATTATTTTGTATTTTTATTCTAATTATTTTATTTTTCAATTTTGTTTTTTCAAATGTATGTCTATTTTTTATTTAAATGTATTTTTACTTTGAAATGTAGTGACATTTAGTGAAATATGTTCATTTACTAACATAAAAGTATGTAATCCCAGACAAAAAAATCTGCTTGCATTGAAAACACACTGTTACAATTGACCCCAGTCACTTTGTTACAATTGCCCCTGATGGGGCAACCATGATAAAATCCCATATTCTAGCTAGAAACACCTATACTAGCATAGGCTGCTGATGTTAATTTCTGACCAATAACATAGAGATACAATTAATCTAAGTTTAAATCAGCTGACATCTTATCTTTAGACAGCAGAAGGAAAAAACCATACACTAAAAAAAATTACGTTTACACCTCAAAATAATTTTTTTGTTGAAAACTTCTGCTGAGATGAAATTATCATTCTATCCTTCCATAGGCAGAGAGAGGACCCTACTGAGCATGTTGTGGGACACTGATCAAGGCCAAGACACAGTTAGGCAGGGTACAAACCCATTTAAGGGCATTTATTCAAGATTCAGCTGCACAGAGCATTGTTTATACGGTTTAAATCATAAGGTAAGTATCGTAACATAGGTTCTTCCCACGTTCGGGTTTTCCATTCATCACAATTCTGGTAAGTGTTACATCGTTCCGCAGGTTGCCTATGAAATAAAAGAGACAGTCTTTTAGTTCTCAATTTCACTAGCAATTGTAAATTGTCGAGGGAAATAGTGGAGTTTTCGCTTACCGCCTGAGCACCCGTCCATTCACCAGGAGAGCCAGTGGAGACTGAGACAGAGTGGCTGCCTAGCCGGTCCTCGCAGGTGCGCTGAGTTGCGGTTGATTCATGATCAAGATTGGTAGGTACCGCCCCTCGATGACTTGGCCTAGGCTGTGGTGCTGTCTGCTGGGTCTCCCACTGTCTCTCTCTGGTGAGGTGCCTACCTGTCAGGCGGTTTCCCAGCGAGACTCCACAATGTGCACAAGAAGTCTCACCCCTCTAGCTTGTTTCTAATTAGAATGATTGAGTGTGTTACTTTTGTCCCCTATTACTTTTGTCCCCGGTCCCCCTAATAAGCTACTGTATATCCTACAATAAAGGCCACTCAGCGCTGTACGCATGTCTGTAACCCACGAAACAGGGCCCAGGGTACACAGCACACCATCACCCTCGTTTTGGGGCTCCAAATCCAAGGTACACAGGACACCATCACCCTCGTTGGGGGGCTCCAAATCCAAGGTACACAGGACACCATCACCCTCTTTGGGGGGTCCTCCAAAGAGGATGATAAGACCTCCCACCATGCAACAGCACAGCCCAGTTCTCTCACTCGGCGGGTCATTCCCCTGGGTGTCAACCCTGCTCCAGGAGATCGTCTCTGGATTGAATGTCCACATATCGTTGAACTGTGTGTCACCCCAGTTCTCGCCACCAAATATGTACAGCTGTTCATTGTAGGCAAAGGCCGAATGTTCCACACGTCCTTCTGGACGTCCCTCTTTAGGTACATTAATTTCCTTCCAGCAGTTGGTCTCTGTGTCAAACTCTCTGAGGTCACTGTAACAGCTTCCTTCGTTACAGTCCTCGCTCCTTGTGTAGCCCCCGAATACAAATATCTTTGTCCCTATGATGGTGGCACAGTAGTTTAATATAGTCGGTGGTTGATCGCCTCCGGTTTCAATTGAAGTCCACTTCATTTCGTCAGTGTCCAACGTGTACATCATAACGTGTGGAAACCATTCCTTGTCATGTTCACCATCTACTTGATGTTTATTACGCTCCTCCCATATTCCACAGATATACATGACCTTCTTCAGGGCACAGGCAAAATGACACCTCAGCAACTTTAGCTCACACCCAGAAGCGTTAAGCTTCTCCCATCTGTGAGTTTCGACTTCAAATTTCCACAGCCGATCATCGCGACCGGAGTATGGTTTACCCCCCCACAGGTAGATGGTGTTTTCTATGAGCACAGTCGTGTGGCGGATGCGCTTACAGGGAACCATGTTGTCGTTCTCTTCTTGGGGCAATGTCTCCCAGCGGAGAGGGACTTCACCAGTGTGCAAGATGTGAACCTCAATCTGACCGGAGAGCTGAGCGCCATGTTTCTCCTTCCCTCCAAAGCAATAGAGCTTGTTCCCCACCGCCACGGCTGCATGGCAGAACGTCCTCGGCTGTGCTCCTACTACGGACTTCGTGCTGTACATTTTGCTCACCAGCACCGCTGTTGGTCAAAGTGATTGGTTGGTTGAATCTTGCTCTGTAAAGGACTTTCGGGATTTCTTCCTGACAGTTAGATGGGGAACGCACTTGCAATTCAGCTTGGTATCAGGCTCTTGTAACTTCTATAGCAACCGGAATGATTTGAAGACGGTGGACGACCACTTTATATTGTATAATATGACATCACATGAAGATATGACATCACGTGAAGCTTGGCCAATCAGGGAAGCTGATGCCCTAATATGGCGTGAGGGGTGCAGCCACTCAGCCGGCAGAGATAAGGAGATATAGCAAACATGTAGCTATGTGTATTATTCAGTGGTGGGAAAAGTACTCAAATGTTTTACTTAAGTAAAGTATTACTCTGTTACTAATCTCTCAAGAACAGATTCTGCACTGCGTTGGAATCTGTCGGGGAGGTTCGTCATAACGTGTACGCACTGGCCTACAAGTGGGCGTGCCTTCAGATCAGGAAGCAGGCCACGCTTTACCCAATCAAATGTAGTGGGCGGGATTTACATCTGTGCGTCCGCTTTCTATTATGGCCCCCCTGGAAACAAACCCAAATCATTCCAAATATGGCATCGTCGGAGCCCACAACACCACGGAAAGTTAGTAATCTTAGCGTTTGTAGAGTTTGTGGAGAGGATTTAAAGTTAATAGTCTATATATGGAGATCCCCATAGATGGAGACAATCGACCTGCTAAGTCGTCATAGATACCTGAACGTGTGTCATATATACGGAGTCTGACATCAGCAACCTCTGCCCAGATCTCCATACATAGAGATAACCGTCATGTCCAGGACTGACGGCATAGTCCCATATTCGGGCATAACCGACGTAGGCCGACCCATATATGGAGATGATTTTCCCCTCATGTGCTGAGAGGAAGGAAGCGAAAACGATTTATCTGGCGAAAAATAATCAAGGTATTTGTTTTCTAAAAAAAATACATGTACTGCACTGTATATATTCAGAAATATAAAATGTGCATTTGTTTACTTGCTTAAAAACAGGTTTTATTGCCAGTGTTTTATAAGAAAGCAGCATGATATTAGGGCAAAGAAAAAATCATCTCCATGCAAAGCTTACAGCTTACAGCATACCGTGTCCCAGTTCGATACACGACGCTCAAGGGAGAAAACTCGACATGCGACAACTTGAGAGAATCTTCTGTACAGTATGAGCAGATGAAGCTAATGCAACTTTTGCACACAGTATCCACACTTTATACAACAAGAGTGATCCTGGAGTGATGGCGCCGTGGAGAAGTGGAGGGCTGGCCGTCGCGCTACCTTTGCAATTGTTTGCAGTCTTAGTAGTCACTTTAGGCACACACAGTGTAAGATGTACACACACATACGATAGGCAAACATTACTGAACATCAGAACGGCGATCGGTTACCGTTCTCCGGAGTTTTCGGCGGTTCCTCCGTCGGAGATTGTTGCCGACGCGTCTTCCATTGTCCTGCCGCTGATATCAACACCAGTGAGGCGGAGGAGGAGACGCTGGCACCGGGGAAAGCGAGCTGGAGTCCTCGTTCGGACGAGAAGACGCGCGGATAAACCACCGCTGCCGTCCATTCTACTGTCCAATGTTCAGTCCTTAGAGAACAAACTTTCGGAGCTACGGGCGAGAATCCATTTCACTCGGGAGATGAGGGATGTCAACATCTTAGCCCTATCAGAAACGTGGCTGGACGATTCACGTGAAGATTCCATGGTAGAACCAGCTGGATTTTCCATCTATCGACTGGACAGGTCGTATGCTCTATCCGGCAACAAACACAAAGGGGGCGGAGTCTGTGCAATGATACGCCAATCATGGTGCAGGAATGTGATGCCTCTGAAATCTTTGTGTTCTCCTGATATAGAATATTTAACACTACTACTACGACCAATATATCTGCCCAGGGAATTCAGTGCAATTATACTGTCAGTTGTCTACATCCACCCCCGTGCAAATGAAGAGGCTGCACTAAAGGAACTGTATGGGACAATTAATGATTTGGAGTCTGCTTATCCTGATGGCTGCTTTATTCTGGTGGGGGATTTTAACTCCTCCAACCTGAAGAAAGTCCTCCCAAAATATTACCAACATGTCACGTGTAACACACGAGGGGAGAGGATTCTCGATCAATGCTGGACGCCTTTTCGGGAGAGTTATAGAGCCCTACCACGTCCACCATTTGGTAGGTCGGACCACAACTCGGTCCTACTACTCCCCGCCTACAGGCAAAAGCTTAAACGGGAACCAGCCAGCGCAAGAGAAGTCCGAATCTGGTCTGAGCAGGCTGATTCTATGCTGCAGGACTGTTTCCAACACACAGACTGGGAGATGTTTCGACACGCCTCTGAGAATAACATCAATGAGTACTCAGACTCAGTCGTTGGATTCATCAGTAAGTGCATAGATGACGTTGTGCCACTAAAGACAATAAGGACCTATCCAAACCAGAAGCCTTGGATCAACAGTGACGTCCGTGCTGCGTTGCATGCACGGGATGCTGCCTTTAGATCCGGAGATCTGGGTTCCACCCGCGCTGACCTCCAGAAAGCCATCAGGAAAGCTAAACGGGAGTATAGTGCTAAGCTGGAAGACCAGTTCAAGAATGGGGATGCGAGGAGCGTGTGGCAAGGGCTCCGGGAAATAACGGACTTCAGAGGGCGACCCAGAAGCACGGAGCCCCCCTCTGCCTCCCTCCCAAATGAGCTGAACTCCTTCTTCGCACGGTTCGAGATAGACGGCACCAACACCACACCACCGGAGCCTGCACCACCACAGGAGGTCAGCCCATTATCCATTTCGGAGGCTGATGTGCGTAAGGCCTTCATGCGGTTGAACACCCGTAAAGCGGCAGGCCCCGACGGCATACCAGGCCGTGTGCTCAAAGTCTGTGCACACCAGCTGGCTGGTGTGTTTACAGACATCTTCAACCTCTCCCTCTCCCAAGCTGAAGTTCCTGAAGGCTTCAAAAGGTCCATCGTAGTCCCAGTCCCCAAGCGTGCTAAAACATCATGTCACAATGACTGGAGACCTGTTGCACTGACACCAATCGTTAGCAAGTGCTTTGAGAGGCTGGTAAGAGATTACATCTGCTCTGTACTGCCCGCTACGCTGGATCCATGGCAGTTTGCATACCGGAAAAATAGATCAACCGAGGATGCAGTGGCCATGGCTCTCCACACTGCACTCAATCACTTGGATGCGAGAGGGAGTAACAACAGGTACGTGCGGATGCTGTTCGTGGACTTCAGCTCAGCCTTCAATACAATTGTCCCTGCAAGACTAGACATGAAGCTCAGAGACCTAGGCCTGCACCCGACCATGTGCAGGTGGGTACTGAACTTTCTGTCGAACCGTGGTCAGGTGGTGCGGATGGGTAACATAACATCAGACCCAATGACCCTCAATACCGGTGCACCCCAGGGATGTGTGCTCAGCCCCCTCCTTTACTCCTTGTACACCCATGACTGTATGTCCACGCACGGCTGCAATACCATCATTAAGTACGCCGACGACACTACAGTCATGGGGCTGATCACTGACGCCAATGAGACGGCCTATAGAGATGAGGTCAATACACTGGCGCTGTGGTGTCAGGAGAACAACCTAGCTCTCAACGCGGGAAAGACCAAGGAGCTAATTGTTGACTTCAGGAGGCCAAGGAGGGAGCACACGCCAATCCACATCGATGGAGTTGCAGTGGAGAGAGTCAGTGGGTTTAAATTCCTCGGCATTCACATTGACGACGACCTTAAGTGGAACACTCACACCACTCATGTGGTGAAAAAGGCACAACAACGCCTGTACTGCTTACGGCGCCTGAAGAAGTTCAGGGTCAGCCCCCGTATCCTGAGGTCCTTCTACAACTGCACCATTGAGAGCATCCTGACGGGTGGTTTCATCGTATGGTACGGGAGCTGCACTGTCCTTCAACAGAAGGCACTACAGAGAGTAGTGCGGTCAGCCCAGCGCATAGTCGGAGGTGAGCTTCCCTCCCTCCAGGGAATATACGAGAGGCGATGCGTGGCCAAGGCTGAACGGATTGTTGGGGACGTCCACCATCCCAGCCACAGCCTGTTCAGGCCAGCACTGCGGCCGCGGCCAGGCAAGCGGTATCTCAGCCTTGCTAGCCACACACAAAGACTATGGAGCACTTTCTTCTTGGCCACCATAAGACTCTTGAACACACACTGAACACTACATGGCCCGGACTATATGGCCATATGTCTGTGGCTAATGTATTATATCTATGACAATGCAGTTTGCACATGCGCTTTTTGCACTTACTGTAGGTAGTTTTTGATCTTATACATGTTTTATTATTAAGCAGCTTAGTTTCTAACATAACAATGAGTCTAAATGTGGAATTACTGAGACTGTAGCTGCTGTGTTGGTTTTATAGCGCACAATGAATTTCACGTGCCTTTTACTTGTAAATGGTATTGTTGACAATAAAGTTGAACCTTGAACCTTGAACAGCAGTCTAATTGAATTAGCTGAGTAACAAATGAGCGAAAAGCTCAATATAAAATTGGTATATTCGTTGAAGTATCTTTTTCAGAAGGAGCGATATTTAGTGCTTAGAAAAATATTTAAAGCACAAGTACAAGTAAAAGTACATTTCTTAATTTTTATATCAATGAATTGCTGTAATGTTTTCACAATGAATTTATAGGATCTTGTAACTCGTTTCAGAGAAGTATCTCTCTGAAACCACCAGCACTGCATGCACTGATATGCTTGCTTGTAAAACCACTACGTTATACAAAGCCTGCAGAAACACCTACAAATGACTGAGGAACCAGAACTAAATACTCCTGTACACCCAAACAAGATGTAACAAAGAGGCGAGCGGAGGGAGAAGCCAGAAACACGGCTAGCGTGAGAGCAGAAGTGTGGCCTTCCCTAAAATTGCATTTTAGGGAAGGCCCTAAAATTGCCCTAAAAAGTCCCTAAAATGCAGGAAAAAAACAGCCAACCTAAAAGGACTCAGTACTGTACAGCCTTCCTAGTACAGGAACAGGCAGTACAAATCCTCAGAATCTGTATTTACTGTAAGTACAGTACTCAAGTTCATTTACTCCGTTACTGTCCACCATTGCCGGGGACCACGGTCGGTCAATGACCTACAGTGTTTAAATGGTTATGGTGCCTACGTAGCCAACTCCTCATCGATCAACAATAACCATGCATTGCATGCTTGCAGGATTCTGCTGAATTGTTTTGTGCGTTGAGGATGTAACAGACCTTGTCTATTTTATTACATTACATACAGTATTACATGTAAAATTATTACATGCTAGAGGATGTGTTTCATGAATTGCATTCTGCAGTGCAAGATCAGGCACTGAGCATGTTTGAATAATGTCCCGTCCTCCCCCATCATGTGATTATCGCATGCAACAGCATGTATTTTATGTATGGATCAGAGACGAGTCCCAGTGTTGTACCACAGCCGCTGCAGAGTGTACGCACTGGCCTACAAGTGGGCGTGCCTTCAGATCAGGAAGCAGGCCGTGCTTTACCCAATCAAATGTAGTGGGCGGGATTTACATCTGTGCGTCCGCTTTCTATTATGGCCCCCCTGGAAACAAACCCAAATCATTCCAAATATGGCATCGTCGGAGCCCACAACACCACGGAAAGTTAGTAATCTTAGCGTTTGTAGAGTTTGTGGAGAGGATTTAAAGTTTGGACTAAAAGGACAAGTATTTAAGTTATTGATAGAACAGGAATTGAAGACTGCGTTGGAGGCAATAACCGTACTACCTGTTGCTGTTGAAGATGAACTCAAATCGATTTGTAGAAGTTGCAAACAATTGCTTGAAAAGTATTCGCGCACCAAAGTAATTCTGGATAACATCGCAAATTCGGTCAAAGATCTATGTGACCGAAATCCTGCGAGACATAAACGTTGTGTTACTGTGTCGCCGACTACATCACATGAGAGAAAAAGAAGGGTAAGTGCTATGAAAAAGCCCATGTTAAATGAATAACAATGTAAAGGACAGACACAGATGAACTGTACTTTACTTTTTGCGAACTGCAGTGGTGGAAAAAGTACTCAAATCTTTTACTTTAGTAAAAGTATCAATACTGCAACATAGAAATACTCTGTTACAAGTAAAAACTCCGGAATTCAATTTGTACTTGAGTAAAAGTACAAACGTATTGGCATCGAAATGTACTTAAAGTACCAAAAGTAGAACGTTTTCATAATGCAGAATGTCCCGTTTTCATAATGCAGAATGTCCCGTTTTCAAATGTATATAAAGCGTTTGAAAGTAGCAGATCTCCAAGCTCATGAGCTTGTAGATCTGCTCTTTTGGCTCTAATAATCAAATTCTACAAAGTAACTACAGTAGTAACTAAAAGTTTTCAAGTAATTGTAGTGGAGTACAATATTAGCCTCTGAGATGTAGTGGAGTAGAAGTAAAAGTACAGGAAATTGGAAATACTCAAGTAAAGTACAAATACCTCAACTTTGTATTTAAGTGCAGTACTTCAGTACATGCACTTAGTTACTTTCCACCACTGGCAAACTGCTAACAAATAAATTATTCAGAGGCTGGGCGTTGGGTGTGATAATATGCTATGATATGGTAGGGGTCTATTACCTTTTCCAGGTCCACAAGAGACCTTAGTTGAGAGAGACATTAAGCATGAACATGCATGTATTGTATAAAATTGTATTTCATAGATAGCTTCATAGAATTGTTTGACATTACTATCGTCAGTGTTGTGTGAATTAATGTTTAGTTAATGTGTATTTTATTTCAGACATTTAACAACCTAAACCCTTTAATACACAGCACTTGGTCTTCTCTTTTACAATCTCACAACACGTCGCGTTGAGACACATTGTGAGCGTGTAGTTTGGCTGTTTTGTTGCATGGCATACATAGGACATAAGTGGTTAAACAGTTTTTTCTAGCATTATCATGCTTAAATGTTAATACCAATGTCATGTTATTTTCAGAGTAAAGAAGGCACTACTTCATCTTCAGTGATGCCCACCATCCCAGAACGAGTCTTGCAGTGTTGTGAGATTGTATTGGCATCTCTGCCAGCATCCCAGAAATGGTGTGTGTACAAGTGTGTGTGTGTGTGTGTGTGTGCGTGTGTGCGTGTGTGTGCGTGCGTGTGTTAGAGGGAGAGAGTGAGTGTAGCAGAGACAGACTGATCAAAACAGGGAGAGATAGAGAGAGTACTGTGTGTGTGTGTGTGTGTGTGTGTGTGCGTGTGCGTGTGCGTGTGCGTGTGTGCGGGGGTGTGTGTGTGTGTGTGTGTGTGTGTGTGTGTGTGTGTGTGTGTGTGTGCGTGTGCCTGTGATAGAGGGAGAGAGTGACTGTGTAGCAGAGAGACAGACTGATCAAAACAGGGAGAAAAAGAGAGTGAGAGAGAGAGAGAAAGAAAGAGAGTGAGAGGGAGCAACAGAGAGACAGACTGTTCAAAACAGGGAGAGATAGAGAGTATCAGAATGCTATGTGTGTGTGTGTGTGTGTGTGTGAGAGAGAGAGAGAGAGAGAGAGAGAGAGAGAGAGAGAGAGAGAGAGAGAGAGAGAGAGAGAGAGAGAGAGAGAGAGAGAGAGAGAGAGAGAGAGAGAGAGAGAGAGAGAGAGAGAGAGAGAGAGAGAGGGGTAAACATAGCTAGGACTGCAGTGCTCAGTGAGCGGGTGGGGTCAGGTGGTTCTGACCACTATATGTAAAGTCGGGGTAATTGCTGGGTTCAGATACTTAAATTAGGTCCTTCCTTCACAGTGGTAAACATACTGGAAACCAGGCAGCAGCCTCCATACCGTATAATCCTTCCTCCTCTCTTCCTAGAAGACAAGCTGCTCAAGTCAAAAACAACAATATATACTTTACGTATGTATACAGTGCATTTGCTCATGGAGAGTGGAGGAAATTCATAACCAACAACAAATAAACTATAGATATTTCTTTATCAATATTGTCACCATTTTCAATATTGCATCTGTGTCTTGTTCATTGTTAGACTACAAAAAGGCACACTGGCATTTTCCTTTTTCCTGCATTGAGAGTGTTACTGCTGTATACAAGGCATCTCATTCACATCCTTCTCTATAAGCAGCAAAGCATTGAAGATCAACACAACACATACAGCATATGGACCAACAATATAAAATACATGTTTTTACAAGCTGTTCCACATTTGCTTGAGTTTACGCTGCTGTGGCTTAATCTCTGTTAACCAACAGTGACCATAATACAGCATGTGATTACAAAAAGGGGATGTTTTGCAAGTGAATTAAAGGCATTTGGTTTCATCGCAACTATTAACCACTTGAACCCTAGCGTCCCTATTCTGGGTCAAACATTCAGTGATTGTTTTATCTTATTTTTTGCTTTCTTTTCCCCAGCAAATTTCAGCACAGATTTGGTGTAGAGACATTCTAGCAGACCTAGTATGTCGTCAACTATAAGTATATAGGGTTTAAGTGGTTAAAACAAAAATGAACCAAATTGTGTCCTTACAAAAATTCACATATTTTGTAACCAAGAGGACATTTATTGTGACAAACAAGATTAAAAAAAAACCCTACACAAACACACACGAAACAAAAAAAACAGACAGGCATATGGACAAACAGCCTCACAGGCCTGGGTATATCAGGGCCCCTTTTAATCACTAGCCATGAGACTTGTGTCAATAGACACAGACCTGTCGACAAACCTCACACGATCCTGCATACCAGCTGCAGTTGGAATGTCTGCAGTACAGTACAGTACCACCGTAAACATCTGTTTTTACACAACGGGTCCCAGGACACTGTCATGAGGACAACTTCAAACAAACTTTTCAGCCAATTAAGAAGCATAACACGTTTTCAGCAAAGTACAGTACACATGTGCAAAAGAGAAGTGCCCACTGTGGGGGGGAGGGGGAGGATATTTGTGGAGCACATTCAGAGCTGGAGCCATAATGACCTTTTCAGCAAACAGAGGGGGAAAAAAATAAATTAGCATGAAACAACATCCCTTCTTAACCACTTTCACCCCGGCGCCCCTGTTTTGGGCACGTCATTATAGGCGAACAATTCGAATTTTAATGTTCACATCATTTTCAAAAATAGCCGATCCGCGAGCTCACAATGCGAGGCGTTGTGTGAGCTTTGTAGATGATAGATAGGCTATTTTCAAAGATTTTGAATAAGGGTTTAAGTGGTTAATGTTAGGCACTGTAGAAATTACATGGCAAGGCGCTGGTATTTCCTTTTCCTCCTGCAACGTGTGTTGCTACACAAGGCCACTCATTCAGTCACCTACCGATTACATTTCACTTCAAGTTTCTTTGGTATAAAAGCAGCTACTGTTGCTAGCCCATGACTTGTTTGACAAAAAGTAAATTAATAGAAGTACTGTGCAAGTTCAGCAAGTCACCTTTAGAAGCTACCTGACTTTTTTTTTCCTCTCTCTCTCTTCTTTTTGGAGCATTTGAAACAACCACTCACTGTTCTCAAGGACAGAGCTTTCTCTATCATGCCATATTTGCTAAGGCGTTTAAATTAAGTTCTGCACAGACCTACAATACAAGCCCCAGATCGTTTAATTTGGAGTGGTAAATAATCCCTGTTTTTTTATCATTAAATGCAATATGAACATATTACATTCAATGGCAACTTTTGTTCATTGATCTTTTTTTGTTAGTAATGTAATAAACTTTAAATAGCGCATCATCATAAAACATTTCATACTTTACTGTATCTCTCAGATATACACAAGTCCTAATAAATATCGATCCATCCAGATTTGTATCCTGGCTGTTGGGCTTTGCCTCTGTCAAGGTTCAAAGTTCATGTTTGTCAAAGTCTCTATGTAAACTTAAACACTTTTTCTTCTATCAAACTGATGGACTTGTCTGTGAGCATTTTTTCGCTGTTGACAAATTTGTACCCAAACAGCTTTAACGTCGGCCCGCAAACCCTCTGCACGACCTGTGCGATTTTGAAGGGTATGCCGAACCTCCACTTCTCCACCTGCTCCGATGAGTTCTTCTGCGTGGAGTACACACCACTGGCCTCTTTGGAGGCCTGCGTGTTCCTGAGAATCCACTGCCTCACTTGGCGCGTGAACGGGATTCCGGAAAACCTGTACATCTCCGCCGCCTTCCTCATGGGGAACCGGGCGATGTCCTCGTAGCGCACCAGCATGTACCGCCGGCGCAGCCACCGCGGCTGTCTCAGGCCCACCTCGGCGGACATCCTGATGTTGTCGCAGTTCCCTTTCAGCTTCCTCACCTCGTCGTCGTCGATGGGAACCTTCCCGTCCGCCGCCCACTGCTTCCAGTTCTTGTATTTGTCCGCGAAGGCCACCATGCGAGAGGCCAGCACGGCCCTGGGGTCGCGCACTAGCTGGATGAACTTGACGTCCAGACGGGGATCCTCGGCCAACGGGCGCAAGGTCTCCAGCTGACGCACTCTCACCGACTTAATGGCCCTGTGCTCCTTCTGGAGACAGGACTCAGAGGCCATGGTCAGGTTGAGGGGCCCGCAGCGTCTCGTCCTGCAGTGGTAGTGCTCAAAGACCCCCTTGACGAAGGGGCTGCAGACCGACTCCTCGCAGAGGGAGCTGCTGGACTCCCTGCGGAACAGGGCGGCGGTGACGTGGTCCTCGGGGAGGGGTTCGACGAAGCTCTCCAGCAGGGAGAAGTCGCACAGGAACAGCTGGCGGAGGACGTCGCGGTACGCCGGCGCGGCCGCCGTGGCGTTGGTTCCTCCGCCCTCCAGCGTCAGCATCCTCTCCACGTGCCAGAGCGGCTCGAACAGGTAGAACATGTTGTCCGTCTGCTGGTTGAAGAACTCGCCCACGAAGGAGGAGCCGGTCCTGGTGGTGGCAAGGAGGAGGATGTGTTTCCGGCCACCCGACGTCGACGCCACCGCGGCATCCTGGGGCTCGGTGTAGTTGACGAGGCGACGCTTCATCAGAGTGAAGGCAGGGTCCAGCCTGTTGAGGGTGGTGAAGGAACCATTGTGCTTCAGCAGACCTCTGGTCTGGAGAGGGGTCTGTGGAGTCTGCTTCATTGCCAACTTATCTGACACCCTGAAAACAGACAGTTGAATCTGTGTTATTGTTTTGTTTCGTTTTTTTGTCAAAAGAGAGAGCAAATAGGTCTATTATTTACCATGGGAATTGAAAGCATTTTTTGTGTTTGCTAAATAAATGCCAAGCATCATGGTAAATTAGCCTTAATAACCATTTAAACCTTATATACCGTACTTTGTTAACCGGTGTCCACCAGGGATCTATTCTTGGCCCTCTAAGTTTTTCCCTGTACACCTAATCTCGTCACCGAAAGTAGCAGATCTACATGCTTACAAACTCACAACGTTGCGTAATGCAACGCATTAGTGAGCTTGTAGATCTGCTTCCGCTGAATGTTCTCCTATTATGACGTTGAGGTTAATCAAAACACTAAGAGAAAAACAACAGTAGGTCTATTAGTTAGCATGGCATTTGAAAGCATTTTTGTGTTTGCTAAATAAATGCCAAACATCACGATAAGTTAGCTGTCTTAAAGCTTGAGAGAGATAAATGCAACGGACAGGCCTCGGTGCAACTGTTGGAAAACACAACAGCGCTCCATTGATCACTGAAATGGGCTTACCTCGAGATAATGTTGTTTTCCTTCTCAATGATAACAAGTGCCACAACGAAGACAATGGATATTGTGTATTTGATCCTCATTCTTGGATGCAGCGGTGCCTGGATACGCTTTTATAGACTGTTTTTAATAGGTTCTGCCAATCTTCCACAACTCCAGTTGCCTTCTTAAAGAGCCCTTGAGTTATTTGTATTCCCCATCGTAAGACAATGCTTCATCCTGTAAATGAAATGAACATTAAACTGTCAGTCATACATTTTTTTGCACAGTTGAACAAGACTGAGAGTCTTGCAAGAGTATGCATCGCACTCTTGGTCTCAATTCCCTCTGTCAAAGCACTTGTGGAAATTTCTTCTAGCTGGTCATATTAATGGGGAAGTTAAAAGCCTATTGTTGCATTATGCCATAAAACCTGTCTGCTCCCCATAGATGCTTAGTCAGCTTATACCACAATAAAGGGGTCCCTGCAAAGCCCTGGTTATGCTAAGCCTTTTTTTCCTGCCCTCTGCACCTCAAACTCTCCTCCTACATGCAAACTTCCATAACAATGGTGTGAAGAGTGCTTGGCAAAGCCAAAAGATGGTGCGATTCACTCTGGGACGAAAGCGCATCTTAACAAAGTGAGAAAAGAAAGCAACCCAGGGCTTTACTGGAATCTAATCTCATCTTTAAAGAGACCCAGGCAATGGAACATGCCCAGTGCCCACCCACCATGCATGCGCTGAAACCTGGTACACCCAGACACACAACTCAAGTTTATACTTGAGTCTTGTCTTTGAAGTAGCAAGACGAAAATGTTAATTTGTGAATTAAAACGCAATTCTACAAATCTTGTGTTTTTTTTGTTTGTTTGTTTGATTTTAACTCCTCTCGGTCTGGATTTAGTGTGAAATCACCCACTGATGTGGGTGGACATGCAAGCCATTACTAGCAGACAGCTACTTTCCTATGTCAACACTGAGAAGAGGTCTGGTCGACAGAGTCCATCAGCTTCATGACTGGCCTACTGTGAGAGATAACATCTGGGCATTGATCTGAAGGACTGCTGCTCCTGCATAAATGTAATCTCAGTGGTGAAAAGTAACTAAGTAGCCACATTTACTCAAGTACTGTACTTAACTACATCGCACCACAACGCATTTTGAGCTTCTAGATTTGCTATTTTCGACGTATGATGTCAGGCTTATCTGGTCAAGTACAATTGTGTGGTACTTTACTTGAGTCTTTCCATTCTTTCCATACTAAGCAAATGTTGTACTTTTAACTCCACCACAATTATTTGAGCTTCTTTAGTTACTAACTTTGTTAGAGTATTATGTTAAAATGTACTTAATCCTCTAATATATATAGAAAACAAAAACATACATTAACTGATAAATTATGATTTGGCATTAGGTTAAGTTATCCAGCAGCACATAAAGTTATTAAAATCAGCCCCACCTTTACCAGCTGCAACAATAAACTGATGAAAACATTAATGCAATACTAATTACAATCTGATTAAATGGAACATTCTGCATAATGAGTGCTTTTATGTTTTGTAGTGTAAATACATTTATAAAAAAAAATATTTATAAGATTTATTTTTTAGCTTTTATGCCTTTATTGACAGGAAATGGGGAGAGAGAGATGGGGAGTGACATGCAGCAAAGGCCGTCAGGCTCGGGACTCGAATTCGCGACACGCTGTCAGACCACACTGAGCCTATAGGTGCCTGGACTACGCCAGCGGTTCAGGCCAGTGTACTGTAAGTACATTTTGATGCCAGTGCTTTTGTTCTCTTTTGAATGCAGGACTTTTACTTGTGTTTCTAAATTGTGGTATTGCTACTTTTACCTAAGTAAAAATAATCTGAGTACTTCTTCCATCACTGGTTACCTATCACCGGGCACTAAAAATGCAGCTTTTAGACTGAGGGGGAGACACATTAGGTATACACCAGAATAAGTACACAGAAAGTTGAGGGAGGGGGCCGGGAGAAACCTATTTGTCACTAAGCCTTAAAGTGTGGCGCTAAAAGTCTGCAGGGCATTCAGAAGAACATAATACTTATGTAAGTGTGTAGGATAATAAGCCTTCTACCTGGGAGGCTGTGGGCAGTCGAATGAAGCCTGAGGATAGATTTAATGATGGCTGCGGATATCCTGCACCCAGTCCCTGAAAGATTACATATTGGGTTACCTTTGAGATAATAGCAACTTTGGCTATGATCCTCCCACTAATCCTGGGATTTAAGCAGAAGCTATGCCACTGTGGTGAAATGGATCTGCAGTTGATCGACTCCTGGTTTGATTCTAATCAATCCACTCAGTGAGACACACAGGCTCAGGAAATGATCTAACTTGTCATTTATTCATGCAGCTTGAAGAGAAGTATACATGATGGCACAATGCCTGGCCTGAGGCGATCTCTGAAAACAGTAGGCTGCTGGAGTAACTTAAAATACTATGGGTCAAGCACTGAAGCTACTATAAGTGGTATACCAGATGGCACTGGCGGTTCTCCCTTGAGTCCTTGACCTGGTTCTCAACCTTTTCAGGACGTGACCCCTCCCCAAATGATCATATTTGAACTTGGGACCCCCACCCTGACAAGCACTTGGAATAGAAGTTGAGGCATTCAATTTAGTTTGACTCGGTTCCACAGATAAATATTGTGAAAATAGCAGCTCTACAAGCTCACAACGCAAGGCGTTGTGAGCTTGTAGGTCAGCTATTTACAAAATGTTTGCCTCTTTCTTATATTATTTGACAATTTGGCCAATGTTTGACCGTATATAGTATAGTTTGTTGATGACTTTTGATGCAGTAATGGTCTTTTTTCTTTTCTCTGATACAGAGCACTGATACAGAGATGGACAAAACAAAGATCGCCACGTGTTGAACAATGTTACAACGAGTTACAAGTAATAAAAGCAATCCATGTATTTCTTCCAAACCATCTCGTCCACCAGTAAAACACGGCAAGGCTGTCCCAACAAATAACAGTCTCACACTGAGGTCATTAGGAAGGTGTCGTTATCATATATTTGCCCCCCAAACTGCTAAAGCCGAAATCAAATGAGAGTTACAACAACGCAGGACCAAAAAAAAAAAAAAGAACAGCTTTCTAGTTAGCTTTTATCCAATGTCCCACATCTGTGTTGATGAAAACACGTGTTTATGGGATCCTTCGGGTGCTACCAATGGAATGTGGAGGGTGTTGGTGATTGCATATGGATCACTGTTAAATGATTACAGGTCCTGCCACAAGGCGAAGCCATTAGTGTGACTGCTGCTATTAATCAGCAGGAACTGCAGCTTACAGACTAAAAGCTTCCCACTCCCTAATAGAAAGGTGTGTGTGTGTGTGTGTGTGTGTGTGTGTGTGTGTGTGTGTGTGTGTGTGTGTGTGTGTGTGTGTGTGTGTGTGTGTGTGTTTCGAAACAAGTTCTATACCAGACCTGCAAACCACCGACAGTCCTAGACCACCGATTACTGATGTTTTGACCGATGTTTTCTCAATAAGTGCAACATTTCTAATTGATTTGGAAAAACTTAAATCAAAAGATTTGATTAAAGTTTCTATCTGAGAACTTTTAACTTAAAAGCAACAAAATAAATAAGTAAACACAGATAACTATTTCATAGGTACAAAATAAACACATGAACTTTATTTTATCAACCGCACATTTTCACCTATAGAGTAGGGGTTAGGGTCGCCCAAATTAGGGACCCCAGGTTGAAAGTTGTTAAAACTCAGGACACTACGGCTGCATAATTGCTGATGCCGATGATGATGTAAAAACAAAGTCACATAATGGCCAATATAATCGAGAAACAAGTTGCTGTGTTTTGGGAAAACGAACACTCAGGCTGCCCCCCACCCAAAACACATGTCTGGCGTTTTGTGTACATTGATGATGATGATGAGCCTGGCGGGACCCTTCAGGGTTCCTGTTCGGTTCTTTACACAACCAGAGAGGTTGCAGTTCTCACATCCTGTTGCAACCTCTCTCCGTCCTGGGCCAGCTGCGAGCTCTGTGGTCAGACCCAGGAGAGACAGCAATCTAAACACAGGCCTTTGGTTGGACACTGCGTGTGAAATTCTCCCAACGGGAATCGGAGAAGTTTAGGGCTCTGACAGGGTGCACTGCGAAATCCAGAGTGTCAACCACTTAACCACATGATAACCACAAACATTTTTTAAACTTGAAAATCTACATTTTTGAAACTTGAAAATCTAATTTTTTTTTAGCTTAGATCAATTGTTTTCCAGTGACTTTAGAAATGCTTTGAATTTCCTTTTCTGTTCATTTTCTTTGTGTCTAAGACACACCCTTTGGGGTCTGGACGCCAGGGTCGCCGTGGTTAAGCAAGTGTCCATTTCCACACTCTAAAGCAGTGGTTCTTAACCTGTGGGTCGGGACCCCCAGGGGGGTCCCCACATGATTTTTTTGGGGGGTCCCCAGTTGACAGTAAAGTGAAAATGTAAGGACTTTTAAGACCTTTTTAATACCTAAAAAAAAAGAGGGAAAGAAAGACCATTACTGCATCAAAAGTACTCAACAAACTATACTATAAAAACATTGGCCAAATTGTCAAATAATATAAGAACCGAGTCAAACTAAATTAAATGCCTCAACTCCAAGTGCTTATCAGTGTGGGGGGGTCCCCAGTTCTAACATGATTATTTTGAGGGGGTCGCTGCCTAAAAAGGTTGAGAACCACTGCTCTAAAGAGTTCAAGACAGAGCGCACTCTGGATTCTGTAAGCGTAGAACACTGTCGACGTGGAATGGTGTGTAATCAAAGGGTGTGTACTAGCCCGTCCACTGAGGTGCGCTTTCACCAAGAGGAAATCTCCACTCCGTCTTGCACCACACTGCCGCATGCCACAACCACAAAGGTCTCTCTTACACAGGCTCAGCTGAGACTCCAAAAGCCCCTCCTGGGCACAGATCAGTGCACACACAAACTCCCAGGGTCATTCACTCGTCAAAGGGTCAGTGACTAACCTGTCTGGGATGTTTCTAGTCATGTCCGACCCGGAGACTAAAGGTGCCTCCGTAAGAAAGTGGTGTATTTTTGTTTTTGTTTTGTTAAAGCAAATGTTAAATAGCTCCATATTCCCATAGTAATAATTGCTATATGGTATTTCTCTCCACCTCTTTAGTAAACAGAAAATATGTTTTTTCCAGGTCGGGATGCCAATTTCATCCAATCAGGAGAGAGAACTCGTACAGGATAAACAAGTGGAATTGGAAGGGATGAAGCAAATACATGAGCAGACAAAATTGGAACTGGATAGCGGATAAATGAGCTTTGTGGGGTCCTCTACCCTGATTGGATGAAATGTGCAACCCACCTGAACATTTATTTTCTGTTTACTAAAGAGCTGGAGAGACCCTTGTTACTGAATTAACACTCTATAGCAATGATTACTATTGGAATATAGAGCTTTAACTTTTTAACAAAACAATATCAATTATAGTACCTTAAGTAGGCTACTATACTGCACCAGGGAAAACGAGGGAATCCTTTAGGTTGGAGGCCGACATTTCACAAATCTACCCAAATATAGAACAAACTGAACAAACTGGTAAAATGTCATTCTCATTCTACTACTCTCCCACCAAAATGTGGAATGCTCTGACACCATCCCTTAAAAATGTTAAATCACTGGTTTCTTTCAAAACTGGCCTGAAAAATCACCTATCAGGAGACCACAATGGGAGATGAATGCATTTTCCCAAAGAAAGGAGGTGTCATTTACTGCCATCGTTTTTCCTTTTTCTCTGACTGTACCACGTGCTGTTTACATTTTTGACTAATAAAGTATTCAATCAATCAATCATACTCATTATGGCTTTGCATTTCTCTGAGCATAACTGGTGTCTGGACGTTACATTCTAGCAAGCATCTACCTGATGTTTCCCTGCTTTTTTGTATATGTAATAGCAAAGTTGCCTATAAGTGATAATCAATAAAGTATAGGTGAAAGTGAAGTGTAGTTTCTAAAATAGCAGTAATTGGTCCGATCAAATGTGACTTAAAGGCAAACAAATAATGTCAGCGTCAACAATTAATCATCAATTCAAGCCTAGACAAGTGATGCTTCATCTTGTACATGTAATCTAATCTTACACACAGTAAAATCCTCGGTGTTAATGTATCCATTTGTAACTCTGAAAGTGTACAAATGGGTCCATTTGGTGACATTTGTACAGTCTCTTGGGTTATATTAACACTCAGGATTTTACAGCGCTCGCAATTATCTCAGCTTATTGTACCAAACGCTCAAGCTGTGTTGAAATGGACCATAAGCTGACATTTGCAAATATATTCACAAACCACTATGGCATATGACACGTTTGATCATCTGCTCATAACCAGACCGCCATTATACTACTGACTGTACCATTTATCATCTTGTTATAAATGCTTTTAATATCTGCCACCCCTTTATTGTCAAGTGTTGTGAAGGCAAATTCAGCACCATAGAGCCAGCCAGACAGACAGCCAAAAGCCACTTTCATTCATTGTGTTTTGAAGGCCAGTGGTTCTCAAAAGTAGGGTGGGGGGGGACCCCCTGGGGTCCTTGAGGGGGTTCCAGGGGAGGAACAATTAAGGAAAATGAGGAACAATTAAGCCCTGTTTTGATTTTCAGCTATTCAAAAAAACAGCTGATCTACAAAGTCACAATGTGTTGTTCTGTGCTTGTAGATCGGCTATTTTTGAAAATGTTTGACAGAAGTTGACAAATGTTGACAAACTTCTCTTATGGGGGTCCCTGGCAAAAATATTTTTTAAATGGGGTTCCGAAGCTACCTATCAATTTGGAGGCTACATATAGGCTATGGTGGGCTGCATTGTAGGCTATTGCTGTCACAGCACAGCATCATTCATACTGGTATGCAACTCAGTGCGTCAATTCTCATTGGCACCATTCACCTCTCCTTCTCTGTTTGTCTGCAAATTCCAAACTATCCATACCTCATGTACCACAAACTTGCAAAGTTTGCTTTCCAATTGACTGATGCGTGCTGGCAAATCGACATTAACGTGGCATTCTAATTATACACTACTTCTTCTTCCAGAGTGGTAGGTGTGATAAAATAGTGTACTATTATAGTGTACGTGGAAACTGAGAAACATGCTCCCACGGCACGTCGTGTCTTGTAGCCTGATCTGGGGCAGTTAAGTATTTCATGCTGTAATCAATTACACTCACAGACAGACAGACAGACAGACAGACAGACAGACAGACAGAAACATTATCTGTATCTGTATCTGTATCTGTACAGAGTCGAACAATATCAGACATGGATATAGCCTACAGCAGTGGTGATAAAAGTAACTAATTATCCAAGTACTGTACTTAACTACAATTATGATTTATTTTGACAGCCTAATTTATACTTCTACCAGACTACAGTACATTGAGGCAAATATTGTACTTTGTACACCACTGCAATGATTTGACAACTTTATAGTTACTAGTTAGTTACTTAGCAAATGTAGATAACTATTACAAAACAAACATGAAGTGATAAAATAATGGTAAAGCAACTTCACCAGCAGCAACATTAAAGTGATGAGCACATGCATTAGTAATCCAATAATATCATTGAGAAATGGACCATTCTACATAATGCCTTATGAGTACTTTTGCGTTTGGTACTGATGCCAATACTTTTGTACTTTTATTCTTACTTAATTAATTATTTTTACTTGTAACAGAGTACTTGGACATTGTGGTAATGGTATATACAAATCTGAGTACTTTTTTCCACCACTTTACTCAGTTACATACCTCCTCCACCAGGTGGCGAAAGGCAACAGTGCCTGGATCCTTTGCTGCTCATGCTTGTGAAACGTTGACCCGGAAGTAAATGCGTGTTGTTTATTTTCAGGAGCCCGGCTATTGTTATTGTTTCATTTGTTTGGGATCCTCAACGTAGGAATAGACCAGAGAGTTTGGTGAAAATGTCTCATAAAGATAAAGGAGGTAAAATGAGTCAAATGGAGTCCGTACGGCTGAAGATAAATGAACACATGACGTCGGTGGGAGAGGAGATATCGTGTGTTTTGGAAAAACAGCGTGGTGTTGATGTTTGTAGTGTGAAGCTTAATGTCAGAGTGTTTGTGTTGGAGCGCCTCAGTGCGGCTGCAGAGTTCATGTGCAACCTCTTCCAGAGAGAGATAGAGACACTAGAAACTCTGCTGGAGACACAAAACAAACTGCTGGACGTTGACTTTGATATGGACTTCCATCCTTACACTGCAGGTTGGTAAACATTCTATTCAACACGATGTGTGTGTGTGTGTGTGTGTGTGTGTGTGTGTGTGTGTGTGTGTGTGTGTGTGTGTGTGTGTGTGTGTGTGTGTGTGTGTGTGTGTGTGTGTGGTGATGGGCAAGCTACTTGGAAAATGTAGTAAGCTACACTACCAGTTACTCTCTATTAAATGTGAATGAGAATTGTAGCAAGCTACACTATAAGCTACATGGCAAAAGTAGCTAGCTACATCGACACTACTTTTTTTTTTATTCATGTTTTTTATCAACTTCATGATCAAGTTTCCACCGAACAAATAGGCAGGCAAAAATGCTCAGTTTGATTGTTTATTAAAAAACAAACTTGAAACAAGCCCTCTGTCTGGCTTTTGGTGTCATCCTTTTCACATTTACTTGTATTAATGTACCTTGCGGTACCATGTACAAAATATGTATTAAGTATGAGGAAAAAACTGTGTAAACGTAATACATTAAAGGCAGTGAAACAATAATCAAATTAACACCACAGTGTGGTCAAAAACTCAAAATGACATCAATTTCTTACATACGGCTAGAGTAAGACATCAGCTGATTCCACTGCAACATAGTAATTCGTATGGTTCTGAACAAATTACGCAACCGGCCAAAGAATGCAAATATGCATCATACTTACTGAAATATGATATAGCCCTGAATGTGATTTACAGGACTTTTTACAAAAGCTGAAAATCAACATACATTTCTTCCTAAAGATACCAATACTATCTCTATTGGAATGGAGGCTTTTCAGCACAGGATAAACTACAGTTTCAACTCAAACCACAGTAGCAAAATGACAATAACCTTGCCAAAGAAAAAGTGCAAGAAACATTTGTCTCACAAAACAGACATTAACAAAATCCATCTTTACATGAACGGACATCAATAGAATAGAACAAACAAACACATTTTTGTTCCAGGACTTGAATCCTATGTAACATTTATACCTTTTTAAAGGTTCTATGTTTTTTGGGGGGTTTTATGACCTCAATTACACTCAAAAAATCTGAACTTTGAACATTCAGTGGATTTTCTGTGGTCTGGGGTTTTCTGAATAATTAGGCTGAAAAGTAATCTGAGCTTGGCCCTTCGGCAGTGAGGTCACAGCCGATTAATCCCGCCCACTCTCCTCCTCGCCCCTCCCCTATCCTTTCCTTTGGGGGGGGGCGGAGCAGAGGCGATGATTGACAGGCAAAATCCCTCACCAGCGACACCCGCAGGCAAAGATTTATTTTTTCATTGCAGTTGAAAAGGCTTTAGAAATGTGGGAGAAAAACACCTGCCATGGATCAGTGGAGTGGAATTTTTTGTTAAAACTTTCTATACACGTTTGAAGGACCATGACAAAGACTTTTAATGTGTGGTAAAACTGAACGTCATGAAACCTTTAAGTACACTCTTGAATGCATCCAGGCAGTGAAAGTGAGAACGCTATAGTGTTAAAACTGTAATCCACAACTTATTTTAATGAATGAAATGTTATTTTAATGATCTGTATGGCAGAGTATATGTTAATACAATATAACAACAAGTACATCTGCAGTGGTTGGATGCGGTGTGTCCCTACTCTTCCATTGAGATTCTGATGATGGGAAGGACACCTACCTATTGACAAGTAGTACTGCCTGCCTGAAGCTCATAATCGCAATCTCCCCACTTTTCAGCACAGGATAAACTACAGTTTCAACTCAAACCACAGTAGCAAAATGACAATAACCTTGCCAAAGAAAAAGTGCAAGAAACATTTGTCTCATAAAACAGGCATTAAAGAAATCCATCTTTACATGAACGGACATCAATAGAATAGAACAAACACATTTTTGTGCCAGGACTTGAATCCTATGTAACATTTATACCTTTTTAAGTATGGAAATAAGCAGCATGGGGTAATCGACATTGAAACTTTCACATCACCTCCCTCCTCCCTGAGTAGTTTGCTCACACAGCTGTGCACCGTCAGGTTAGCCAGAACAAAACATAACTTCTATAAAACCTTCAAAATAATTTAAATAAAAGTAAATGGCCTATTGATGCACCCTGGAAGAAACAAAGCTATTTAAACAAACAAAGCAGCAAACCGTGTATCAAAATACTAAGATTATGGAGTGAAAAACTCAGAATTCTGTCTGAGTTTACGCTCCTTCAGTAAATACTGGAAACTTGTCTCATCTCATCCCAGGAGAAACCCTCCCCTCATGTAGTTTCTGCCACGGCAAAGCAAAGTTTCCTCCTCACTAGAGAAGGACCCTTATCCTACATGAGGTGTTTGTTCACACGACACAAGAGAAGCTTTTCAAAGTTTGCTTTTTGGTCGGAAAATTTGTTTTCCTACACTAAAGAGTCTGCACTAGCTGGGAATCCTGTGTCGTACTTGAGGAAGATCTCCTTCATCATCGGCAGGTTTTGGAACACATTGACAAGGTTGGTTTCGGTAGATTTCAAGTAGGTGTCCACTTGATCCACAACTCTTGTTGGTCTCAGTGATGGGAAGTATCCAGTCACTTCATCGGCATCTTCAGTTGGTTCCTCGCCATCTGTCATGGCATCATCTGGGTTTTGAGTTTGACGCTGTTTTACTTCTGCCTTCAGGTTTGACACGACATCAGTCTTCTTTCTGGTGGGGATGTAGGCCAATCTGAACATAGGATGAGCTGCAGAGGCCATGAGCAACCTTGCGTCTTCAAAAATGTATCCAAACCTCCACTTGACTCCATTGATGATGGAATCTACCAGTGGGTTACAGTGAATTAGGGTGCGCTCATTCTTCAACTGCTCCATTTTCTCGAGGAGAATTGTGATTGTTGGCACCAACACTCCGGAGTAGGCCATTCGATCAGACTGTAGTACATCAAGAGCCTTGGCCAGGGGGGCCATAACCTGAAAAAGACAAAAAAAGAAGAAGAAAATAATGAATACTCAAACATAATAATAATAATAATAATAATAGTAGTGCTGCTGTAGTAGTAGTTTAACCGTCAGTTGAAACCTGGGATGAAAAAATAACTACACTAGTAAGCCTACATTACTATCTTACACTATTATATTTGCTACTATTGTTACTACGGTACTTGTATCTCTTTCTGTCTCTCTCTCTCTCTCTCTTTTCTTTCCCCCCGACACGGTCGAGGCAGAAGGCCGCCCACCCTAGAGCCTAGGGTCTGCCTGACGTTTCTTCCAGTTAAGGGGGAGTTTTTCGTTGCCACTGTCGCAAAATTGCTTGCTCAGGGTGGGACTGTCGGGTCTCGTCTCTACATGTAAAGTGTCTGAGACAACTTGTTGTGATTTGACACTTTAATAAAATGTAATTGAAGCTCACTGAGAGGTATTAAGTCAGACAAATATATGGATTACAGCACCTGAACACAAGTTAACTTAAGGTCGGAACACCCCACAGATTTTCAACCAGCTTTGTATAATCAGTTTTAGTCATGCATTTAGTTTGATAGTTATTGAGAGTTGATTTGAGTTCAGTTGTGGACCAGTGATGCCATGCACAGCACTAATGACATCACTGGTCCACAACTTAACTCAAATCAACTCTCAATAACTGTCATACTGTGTTTACAGTTTTATGATATACTACTGATGTAATGATACAACACTGGTTGAAAAGCAGTATGGAGTGTTCATTTAAGCACAAAATATATTATTATTTTTTACTTTTTTTTAAATATATTATTTTTAGTATTTATACTATTTAATTACCTTCACATACTCCCATATGAAGGAGAGTTCTGTCGCTTTGAAGTGTGGCACCTGCAGTTTCTCACAGGTTTCCTGGAGCTCTTGTTCTTTCGCCAGGATACAGGTATGCAGTTGCTCCATGGCATGGTAAGTTGAGTTCCACCTGGTTGCAACAGGAACTACCAGCTGGCATCCTAGCCTTTTTGACGATATCTGAACTTTGTGTGCTCCTCTGTTGCTTATTCCATAGCGCCTGACTTTTGCCAATTGTTGATCTTGAAATCTTTTTAAATGGCTGTGACTCTGTCAAAGCATCTTCGATGTCTCTTGTGACAACCAGGTTGAGGGTGTGACAGGCGCATCGTTGATGAGTTGGGAGACTGTATTCTGCTTCCGTTTGATCCAAAAGATCTGTGACATTTATGAACACAGGGCCTCCATCCTCCTCTTCCTCCTCTTCTCTGTCTTTGTCCATGTCTCTCTGAACTTCTGCAAAGACACTGAACGCCTTCACAAAATTCGAACCATTATCTGTGGTTGTAATGGTCACCTTGTCTTTCAAGTTGAATTCTCGGTGAACGTCTATCAACATCTCAGCCAAAACATCATGTGTGTGGCGCCCCACAAGCCTGCGACAGGCTAATGCTCCAGAGCAGATGCTTAAAGTGTCTTGGTTAATCCAGTGGACAGTCACCCCGAGGAAGCTTCGGTTATTTGCTGACCATGCATCTGCTGTGGTACACACATGGTTCTGTTTGGACAAAGTCTCAGACGGTGTGCTTTTCATGGATATGTGCACATCATCAAGCATTCTTCCCAATGATCTCCTTGACATCAAATGCCTGGTGGGCAAAATCTGAATAACTCCTTGTACTCTGGTCTCTCCACAGTATGAAGGGGATGCAATCCTTGAATGATGAAGTTAAGGATTAACTAGTCAAATGGAGCTTAGGTCATCATGGGGGTATCATTCCTCCTGAAGTACTGTGCTACACTGACTTGTTTTACAGGAACAGCATCTTCTCTCTCATTCTGAGGAGCACTCCTCTTCCTCGCCTGCTCACGTTCCTTATCCAGGAGGGCAACTTTAGCTTTGTGCAGCCTCTACAAAAGAAATAATACATACGTTAAACTCTGTAACTTATGAATAATTAAATCAGTGTGATGCCCCACTCCCTTATATGGAGATATGGGAGTGTGCTCCACTAATGTTGTTCCTTCTAGGTGAACAGGGTGGGGCAGTCTATATACTAGATGGCTCATTATTGGAGGCACCGGGCCCAGGTGCTCTCCAATGAGCACCTGGACTGTGTGTGTGTGTGTGTGTGTGTGTGTGTGTTAAGCTACGCAGAGACAATAAATATTATTAACATAAAGATATTGATATCAAATACAGTCCTTATTGTCCAGCATTAATGAAGTGACGTACTGGTAAAAAGACATCTGGTTTCATTGTCCAGTCTCACTTGTTCACAACCTCTTTTCCCTCTGTTTCATATTCAACCTTCATCACATCAAAGTCCTTATTAATAAAGATAAGGTACGTGATGTGTTTTGGTTAAAATAAAAGTTTTTTGTTAAAAGGTTAAAGCTCTATATGCTGATAGTTATCATTGCTATAGATAGCCCCATTAAGAACCTCTCACTCCGCTATACAGCTCCGAGATGAGGTCCTATGCCGAGGTTTCCCACAATCGGTTGAACTGCCGCAAAGGGCCCGCTGTTTACCCTTTTCGCCAAATCGTATCCAAAAACTAATGGTAGATTCCAAAGCGTACAGATGTTTGAGGTTTGGTTGGGCACAAAATATTTTCGGTCGGGGACAAAACAACCCGTTTAAATCGCTTATTTAGTCAGCCTGTGGCCATGTTTCCCATTCAACCCGGAAAACCCCCCTACGTCCGGTGCCAGTACTGCTCCCGGTTCGGCTACAATGTCTCCATGTCTCTCCAGCTCTTTAGTTACATTACATTACAGTCATTTAGCGCTTTTATCCAAAGCGACTTCAATAAACTCAAAACACATTTTCAGGTAGGTGACACAGTTCCATCCTATCAGGAGATAGTACCCATTTATCAGATTCATTTTCATAGTTTGTTCCAGTTCCGATTTTGTATCTGCTCATTTATGTGTGTCATCACTTGCAATTTTATGTGACTGACGAATTGTTATCCCAACCTGAATATGCACCTGCTGTTTAATAATGAGCTGGAGAGACATGGAGACTCTTGTTACTGAACAAACACTCTATAGAAATGAGTACTATCAGAATATTGAGCTATTTAACACTTATTTTAACCAAAGAAATATCACTTACCCTACCTTTTAAAGTCCTTATTCATGTCACATCAAAGTCATTTTTATTTAAGTCATTATTCATGTCACATCAAAGTCCTTATTGTTAAAGTTCTTATTATATTCCTTCATTCCAGACCAGTGTGTGGAACCTGAAGACCACCTTAAACAGGAACCTGAAGACCACCTTAACACCTCGACCGCCAGAGGTTAATCTCATAATGTACTCACCAGTGCCAAGGTGTTATTGTTGTTTTTTTGTTTTTTTCATGTCGCCATAGATCTTGTTAAAATCCTTAAGATTGAGCCGTACACGGTCTGTTTACATCTGCGACATCTCACTGTATCTCCCAGTGAAAACCACGTGTCAAACGGGGCATCCATGTTGTAGTTAGAGCGGATTACGTTAAACAGTGATATGCGAGGAGAAAAAACTACAGGAAGAGAATTGAGTTTCAGTTTCGTCTGTAGAACGAGGGCGGACGTGATCGTCAAAACCGGATCCCAAATAATTCTGTTTCCGGTCATCAAACCGGAAACGGAAGTGGATAAAAAAAATTCCGAAAGTGCACCCGGAATTTTTTTGCGCGAAAACACCGTGGACCGTAGGGCTGCGGTCTCTGCGCTTAACAGTTGGATTTAACGGACCGTAGGACTACGTTCTTGGCGGTTAATGTGTTAAACAGGAACCTGAAGACCACCTTAAACAGGAACCTGAAGACCACATGGATCTCAGTACGTTTCAAGCTCTTTGCAATTTTCTATTTAGGCATTTAGCAGACACTCCTCATCCAGAGCAACTTAAAGTAATCACGGTAAACACATTCATCAAATGCATAGAGACAGTGTAGTGCCTCAGTAATCTAGGGTCACTGGTAAACCAAGAACCTAGCATCAGTCTAAACAGTATAATATCACACAAAAAAATCATCTGTACATTGAAACTATCAATTCATCATTAGCCATCTGTCTAAATAACATGCTATCTAAATTACATTTTAACCTCTGCTTCTTTTCCATGATTTGGTTTCTGGATGCACTAGTTAGGGTTAGTCACTAGTCACTCTCTCGTTTAAGACTCTCTCCTGGTGAGAAAGCTTGAATTTACCTGTTTGATTAGTTGTGAGTGGAGCGCACATGGTATGCTCCGAACGCAAACACATCTGCACGCGCACACACACACACACACACACACACACACACACACACACACACACACACACACACACACACACACACACACACACACACACACACACACACACACACACACACACACACACACTTGAGGCAGAATATCAAGCTGGCAACAGAAGATATTTACTGTATGTAAAAATTCAAATTAAACAGGAATGATGTTTTCTGTATGTAAGGTTGCTAAGTTTTTTCTACTGGTGATTTCCACAGGCCACAGGGAGAGGCCTACAGTATCTAGAGAGATGGCCTCCAAAAGATATTCAACGTTGTCAGAGGAACAGCGAGAGATGGACGAGGGACGTGGACTGTTTGATGCAAGGATGCACCCTGTAATAAAGTTGTACAGGATAGGTATGTGGTGTTTTATTTACTGTGGTTTAAACCTAAACCTGAAATAAAGTTGTACAGGATAGGTATGTGGTGTTTTATTTACTGTGGTTTAAACCTAAACCTGTAATAAAGTTGTACAGGATAGGTATGTGGTTTAAACCTGTATTAAAGTTTTACAGGATAGTTATGTATCGTTTTATTTACTGTGGTTTAAACGAGGGATACACCGAATACATTCGAAATGATTTTCAGGCCGAATAAATATTACAGAATCTTTAGAAGAAATACACAAACGGCACAATCCGATTGTTAAAACACTGTTGAATGGAGAAGTATACAGCAGCTGCTTCTCTCAGTTAAGTCCAGCTGACATTCCTAGTCGTAGAGCTATTTAACACTTATTTTAACCAAAGAAAATCACTTTCCCTACCTTTTTAAAGTCATTAGTCATGTCACATCATATGAAGTCCTTATTCATGTCACATCAAAGTCCTTTGTTAAAGTCCTATCTTCTATTCCTTCATTCCAGACCAGTGTGTGGAGTCCAGTCTGCAGGTGAAGTTGAGTTCTCCAGCCAGGACTGTTTCTATTAAACAGGAACCTGAAGACTACCTTAAACAGGAACCTGAAGACCACATAGATCTCAGTAAGTTTCAAGCCCCTTTACAACAGTGTTTTATTTTTATTTTTAAATTTTTATTGATTTTTCAAATACAAACAAATATGCGTTACAATTTCACAATAATCTTAAAATAAACTCAGTATCCCCCACCCTTCTCCCTTTTCCCACTCTTCATCCCCCCATCCCTTCCCACCCCTCCCTCCTTCCACAACACATCCACATCATCATCGAGTCAGTAGATCTTTCAGATCTGATATCATGTTTGTCCACAGTGAGATTGTGCTCTGTTGAGCATGATTAATCCTGGCCGACGACAATTCTAGATAGGCAATGTCCAAGAAGCTCCTTAGCCAGTGTGTTTTGGATAAGTCATGTGGAGGTTTCCAGCGTTGGACTATAATCTTTTTGGCTGCTGTAAGTCCTGCCAGCCAGATTTTGCGTGACTTTCCAGTAAGAGACAGTTTTAGAGTCATCATTCAAAAGATGTACAAATGGATCCATTGGCAGTTGTACTCCCATTAAGTCTGTTAAAGTCCCCAACACATTTCCCCAAAACTCCATAATCCCTGGACATTCCCATACCATATGGACAAAAGAGCCCAAGGTTCCCGGGGCACAGAATGTGCAATACGGGTCAGGTGCCAATCCCATTCGGTGCCTGATTCTGGATGTTACATATGCTCTGTGACAAAACTTAAGATGTATATACTGATGATTTTTGGAGCACCAGCTACATTGTCCCAAATAGCATCCCAGTCCAATTCTAGCCCCAAATCTGTTATATCACAATTCCAGGCTTTCATTCCTGCTGAGGTTGTATCTTTTTGAGAATTCAATTGATCATATAAATATGACACTATTCGTTTAGGAGCTCTCTGGAACCATCTAAGAATGGGATGGTCTTTTAACTCAGTACCCCAGGGAACCCTATAGGCCCTACAAACGGATCTCACTCTGAAACTAGACGCGTCGCAATTCAGGGCAATTGCAGAGTGTGGTTGCACCGACGCTAGTCGCGGGTCGCTGCCGCCGGGACTCGAGGAATACGCTGGGAGGAATACCGTCGGAGGCTGTGCCAATTACATTGTCACGTAACTCCTGAGATCACTTGCGTTTCATTTTGTGAGGATTGATCCCCCCAAAATAAGGTTTTTGCATCAAACGGTTACATTTTGAGCATTTGTGGCGCCCCCTATGGATCAAAGTGGAAATTCTTTTGGGGATTTGTTGAGTAAACCACACTTGACATGTGATTCAAATTTGGGATTGACTGGACGTTTTGTTCGTGATTTGTGGTCTTTTTTGTAAAACGGGCCCCTCCCGCTAACTTTGGAAGCCATTTACGGACGAACGGTATGGACTATCAAAATTCTGTTTCGGTCCAGATTATCGCATGGGTCCAGAGATCATGTGTACCGATTTCTGTGAAATTTGGACAAAATATATGGGAGGAGGAGCTAAAAGTGTGTTTTGAAGAAAATTCAAAATGGCGGAGAGTCTATCCTGACGCATGGGCGTGCCTATATGCGTCGTGACCCAATGAATCCAGGGGAGAAGAAATTTTGATTTTACGACCTACGGTTCAAGAGTTATAGGCCAAAACGTAAAGGGGGCTGTTATAGCGCCACCATGTGGCCGATTAGTGTAATAATTTCTTCAATAATTTCGGACTAAATTATGAACCTCCCCTCCAAATCTGGTAACTCTAGCTCTTACGGTTTCTGAGAAAAAAAATACTTGAATTTGAGTTTTTTCACTTTTTCATTAAAGTGGATGGGGAAATTTAATGCACTAATAAATCAATATCAATAAAACTATGCAACCAATCTCTTAGCAAAATACAAGCACACGATTCCCGGTGAAGCCGGTCATTTTGACATATGGCACTAAATTGGGAAAAATAAACTGTGGGCTGTGATGCGGTTTGAAATATTGTTTATCTATAATAATAATAAAGTGTGAGGATTACTATAGTCTGGTTGCCACCACACTAATAAAAGAATAGAGAATGCCTATCGATACCATATTTTGAGACTATATCTTGAAAATTAAGAATATTAACCGATCCATTAATATCTTGGAGAGTCCTAATGCCCTTCTCCTCCCAAGTTCTGTTAATAAGTGGTCTCCCCCCAGACAAAATGTGGTTGTTATTCCATATTGGAGATGCTGTACACCATTTACTTTTAAATCCTATGAATCTCTCTACTGTTCTAAACACTAGTTGTAAATATGAAAAAATCGGACCGTAGTATAGATTACATTTTCTGGTAGAAATACCCATCAGGAGGAAATCCTTCAATTGTACAGGGGTTAACAACTCACGCTCCAATTCTTTCCAGGAAGATGTATTATCATCCTCCATCATGACATTGAGGCCTAGGCTACACGTACATGGATCTTTTTCTAAACGCACATTTTTGTCTGCGTTTGGGCCTTTCAGCCACACGCAAACGGTGTTTTTGGCCGCTAAAACGGATATTTTTGTAAACGGATAAATAAGTGAAGGTTTTCCAAAACATGCGTTTCAGTGGATCTGTGTGGACATGTAATCCGGAGATTTTGAGAAATGATGACGTCATCGCGCATTCGCACATGGTCATTATAATAATAAATAATATAATAATACATAAACACCAGACCGCTCATGGTCATTATAATAATAAATGAAGAGAGAGAGAGAGCAACACTTACAGTCTATGAAACAAGGCACGCTCATTTATGGCAAAATAATGTCATAATTAATAATAAGACAGTGGTGGGAAAAGTAGCTCATTCACTGTGTGATGAAAACCCTCTTTCTCTGCGCCGAGTAGCGCACACGGCACGCACACGGGTTGAATGTGGGGTCTGTCGTCCTAAAACACAATCGCCCCGGGTCAAAATCCAGCGACCATGGAGCGGCCGCGGGTGGCCCGCTCAAAAGGTGCGTGGGGCGGGGAGTTTTGGGACGATGGAATGAATTGATGAAGTAAAACTCATCTGTTTGCGTAGCCCTGAAACATGACTGTCATACCATGACAGTCATGGTGCTTAGAGTCCCTGCTTTATGGTGGTGTTCGATTTTTTTTTACATTGCCAACTCTCACATGTACATAAACGTTCAGATTTCAAATATAAAGTGCTTACCCCTGAGCCACGGACGTTACAAGGCGATCCGGACCGCGATAAGTACCCGTATCTCCCGTATTGTTCAATAAAAAGCATTTTAATCCGATCGCCAGCCATTTTCTCCAAATTTTCTCCGATGCTTTCAACAATGCGACACTAATGGTTGGGGGGTGTATTGCACTCTGATACATTACCGAAAAAAAGAAAAGAAAATGGCCAGCGATGGGATTAAAATGCTTTTTATTGAACAATACGGGAGATACGGGTACTTATCGCGGTCCGGATCACCTTGTAACATAAGTGGCTCAGGGGTAAGCACTTTATATTTGAAATCTGAACGTTTATGTACATGTGAGAGTTGGCAATGTAAAAAAAATTGAACACCACTATAAACCAAGGACTCAGCGTCATGTGAACCATGGCTACTGTTTGCGCTGCAGCTGCGCCATAATAATGTTGTTTTCGTTTATGTTCACGTATGCTCAGTGGTGATGCTATTAAAATAATGCAGCTATTGCAGTATTGGGCCTTAACATGTGATTTAAAATATGTATAGGCTATATGTATTTGGCCCCTCATATATAAAATGTAAATATAAAATCTGATATAAAATTGAAACTTGCAGCTGATCAATGCGTTTCTGCGTCTATGTGTGGACAGGGATTTTTTTAAATCTTTGTCATGTGGCCAGGGATTCTTTTTAAAAACGGAGGACTAAAATATCCGTTTAGTAAAAGATCCACATACGTGTAGCCTAGGCCTGAGACTTCTCAACACAAATGACCAGTGATACAGTTTGAAATTAGGACATGCCCATCCCCCAGCAGATTTCCTGTATTGAAGCACAGACCATTGAGCTGATGAAGTTAATGTGGGGCAAGATGTTCATCTTAACCACCCCTTTACAACAGTGTTGAACCAAAAGTGCTGTACACTCGGTAACAAAAAAATACTAAAATATACAAGAGCAAAACGACAGACAATGCCTAGTGGAAACAGCAACTCTGTCAGAATTTTCGTGAGTTCAAATGTGATTTAAACACAGGCAGAGTTTCAGACGCTCTGACATGGGGTGGAAGCTCGTTCCACAGTTTGGACGCTACGGCGGAAAATGTTCTCCCGGGTCTTCAGTTTTGTTGGTGGGACCTTAAGAAGTGACTGGTTGGTAGACCTCAAGGCCCTTGTAGAGTTATTGGGAGGTAGAAGCGCCGATATGTACAATGGTGACAACCAATTTAAAGACTTAAAATCAAACATCAGTCTTCAACTGAATCCTGTAATGAACAGGGAGCCAGTATAAGGAGGTAAGAATCGGGGAGATCATACTTCTGTGCCCCTGTTAACAATGCGATTACATCAATCCGTGTCAGATCTTCATCAGGAAATTGAGAGCGCAATAAAAACAGCGGAGCTTTTTTGATCGATGTGTATACTTTATTTTCCTTTGTTGAGAACTGCAACCTGGGCACTGAAGTGGATGTGTGTGCACTAGCTTTTCATTCAACAGAGGAAACAGTGCATGAAAATAATGTTCAAACCTTTACTGGTCTCTCATTGTATCTTTTTCCTAGACGTCCTGCACCTCCCTGTGTGTAAAGAGGAAGTTTCCCCTGAAGAGGAGAGGAGCTCCAGTCTGGTCCAGGAGGAACCAGAGCCTCCACACATTAAAGAGGAGCAGGAGGAGCTGCTTCAAAGACCAGAAGAGGTTGATAGGCCAATGCTGACGTTACTAGCAGTGAAAAGTGAAGGTGATGATGGTGAAAACAGAGACACAGAGCCTGTAGCCAGCACCTCAACTGAACACATGAAAACACAAGCTGATGTAGAGGACTGTGGAACATCACATCCAACTAGTGATGACCAGCTCCTCTCTTCACACTGTTCTGAATCTGACATCACTGAAGACAGTGATGAGTGGGAGCCCAGTGTAGATCAGTCACCTTTAAACACACTGAAGTCACACAAGACACAACATGTGGAAGGACAGAGATTGTCTTTGAGCAACAAGATGTCCCAGGACCTGAAAACATCGAAAGAAACTCACTTCATGCAGAGTCACACAGGGAAGAAAAGATTTTGTTGTACAGTTTGTTGCAAAATGTTTAATCATAAGGGACATCTTAATACGCACATGAGGACTCATACAGAGGAAATGCCCTTTACTTGTGAAGTTTGTAGCAAAGGCTTTCATCAAAAGCGTCGTCTAAAAACACACATGAGGACACATACAGGGGAAAAGCCATTTGCTTGTAAAGTTTGTAACACAGGCTTTGCTCACAATTGGAATCTAAAAACACACATGAGGACACATACAGGGGAAAAGCCATTTGCTTGTAAAGTTTGTAGCAAAGAATTTCGTCAAAAGTGTTATCTTAAAACACACATGAGGACACATACTGGGGAAAAGCCATTTGCTTGTAAAGTTTGTAACACAGGCTTTGTTCAAAAAGGTAATCTAAAAACACACATGAGGACACATACAGCGGAAAAGCCATTTGCTTGTAAAGTTTGTAGCAAAGAATTTCGTCAAAAGGGTTATCTTAAAACACACATGAGGACACATACTGGGGAAAAGCCATTTGCTTGTAAAGTTTGTAACACAGACTTTGTTCAAAAAGGTCATCTAAAAACACACATGAGGACACATACAGGGGAAAAGCCATTTGTTTTTAAAGTTTGTAGCCACGGCTGTATTACCAAGGGCCATCTAAAAATACACATGATGACACACACAGGGGAAAAGCAAATTGCTTGTAAAGTTTGTAGCAAAGAATTTAGTCAAAAGTTTTATCTTAAAACACATATGAGGACACATACAGGGGAAAAGCCATTTGCTTGTAAAGTTTGTAACACAGGCTTTGTTCAAAAATGTCATCTAAAAACACACATGAGGACACATACAGCGGGGAAAACTCTTTAATTACAATTCATGTTTATGAAGCTTATGACTTCATATCAATTTCACCATTATTTATAACTTTTTTCTCTGCTGCCTGTTTCACGGGGGGCTAGCATCAGCACGCCATGCCTCTGCCCCTGCTTTCTTATGACCTCCCACCTATATATGGGGGAGGGGCTGATTTTTGTATGACTCCGCCCTATAGATGGGGAAGGGGCTGCGGGGCTGACCCGGGACTCCGCCCATTGGTAAAAAGTGTCATGTTATCTTTGATAGTTGTGGTCTTTTTTTCCCCACATATTTGTATCATTCTATGTTCTACTTTGGAAGTTTTCTTGGTGCATAAACATAATGACAGTATATTTCCATTTTATTCCTTTGTCTTTATTTTATGTATTTATGTGTTTCTCCTAGCATCAGCACGCCATGCCTCTGCCCCTGCTTTCTTATGACCTCCCACCTATATATGGGGGAGGGGCTGATTTTTGTATGACTCCGCCCTATAGATGGGGAAGGGGCTGCGGGGCTGACCCGGGACTCCGCCCATTGGTAAAAAGTGTCATGTTATCTTTGATAGTTCTGGTCTATTTTTCCCCACATATTTGTATCATTCTATGTTCTACTTTGGAAGTTTTCTTGGTGTATAAACATAATGACAGTATATTTCCATTTTATTCCTTTGTCTTTATTTTATGTATTTATGTGTTTCTCCTTGTATATGATTGTGTTATGTCATGTGATCGGTGTCCATGTAGCTGTAACTTTACAATCTACATTTCTTGATCAAGCTACTGCCATGGTGAACTACTTGTAGCTTTACAAGCTACGCTTTCAAAGTAGCTTCCCCACCACTGTTTACACTCCCCTGTGTGTTCGGTTCTTTGCTAGTTCGTATGACGTGAGCGTGTGTTTGGTATCATGCCTTCTATTCAGCCTGATACCAAGGCCTGTTTCTCAAAAGCAGAATTAAATAAGCCTGGATTTAAGCCAAATCCAGGTTTGACAAAGTCTTCTCTGTACATCTTGGTTTATTCCGTATTCCAAATTAAATGCACAAGTCGTCCAAAAAATACATACAATTGATATACAAGTCCATAAATATAAAATTCAGTTAGGCTTAAACATGAGGAGTTTAAGTGAAAATTGGAATTATCACCCACTGCTATATTATATGCACATGGAATCCATCTATCTATATATCTGCAGTGCCGTCCACGGGGGACCCCCGTGGACCCCAGGCCGCCACGGGGGTCCCCGTGCATACAGTGCCGCCAAAAGGCACGTTTTTTTCAGGCTTGCAGATCTTCTATTTTCGCACTAAAATTGAATGCATTGGTTTGTGATCAGATTTACTGCTTAAAGGGCAAGACCACTTTGGTAGAGGTTTGGGTTGTGTAGTTATTGCCATGATGTAACTCCAAAGGTGGACAAGAAATCAAAAATAATTTCTCCATTGACTAGAAATTGATCATTTAAAATATGCTCCTCATTGACTTACATTGTACAGTGAAGAGGCTCTTTTAAGCCTGTAACTAATAATTTACATATATCAGCCATTTTTTATCATCTAAAAAAAATCTGTAATATATTATCAAACATCTAACAGCAATATGAACTATAGTGTTAACAGAGTGACAATGACTTATCACATTCTAAAAAAAACACTATTCTGGTGTCACTATTTCAGTAATATGATTAAATTGATTATATCTTATTGTATTTATTTTATTTTATTTGAATGCAGGGTCATTAAAATGAGTCCATATACAAACATAGGTGTTGAATTAACTGTGGAAAAAGTCATTGGTTTATGATTGGAGTCATTGGACTAACAGCTATTTCACAAAACTTGAAGAACAAGGCACTGGATTAATAAAGCTTGACTGTTATCCATCCTTTATTCAATAACAGTTACACACTTCCTCCACCAGGTGGCGAAAGCCAACAGTGCCTGGACCCTTTGCTGCGTACACTTGAAACACGTTGACCCGGAAGTGAAGGCATGTTTGTTTTCAGTAGCCGTTAAGCATAATGGTGGAATTGTTGATCTTGTACCTTTACCGATATATTATAACTATGCTTTAGACATTATAAAAGTATATTACAGTAGGAACAGAGAGCTTTTTACTTTATATAAATAAGTATATTACATTAGGAACCGAGAATGTCTCATAAAGGAGGTAAAATGAGTCAAATGGAGTCTGTACGGCTGAAGATAAATGAACACATGACGTCGGTGGGAGAGGAGATATCGTGTGTTTTGGAAAAACAGCGTGGTGTTGATGTTTGTAGTGTGAAGCTTAATGTCAGAGTGTTTGTGTTGGAGCGCCTCAGTGCGGCTGCAGAGTTCATGTGCAACCTCTTCCAGAGAGAGATAGAGACACTAGAAACTCTGCTGGAGACACAAAACAAACTGCTGGACGTGATGCTACAGCCACACATCAAACTACACAGAGCAGGTTGGTTCATGCTTCATGTCAAACACATGTTTACATATGTTCAACACGAGCTTAATAGCTACTAGTAGGTAAGCTGCTAGCTTAACCACTTGATTGATTGATTGAATACTTTATTAGCAGTTTAAACCAATAATAAAAGCAAAGGAAACTACAGTTCAATACAAGGTCTGCTAAGAGTATTTTAAACCCAAGAAAGCCTATGGCTTGTTTTCATTGGGGTCCTTTGTAGGCTACTCAATTCAACGAAGCATAAAATGGCAGACGAATATAGGGGGCAGGGGGGGGGCGGTAGGCTTTGACTGTTTACAAGGGCCAGTTTCAAATTGCAGCCACCTGTAAGTTCTCTCTTAGAGTGGTTTTGAAGGAGAGCAGGGATTTACACTCCTTTACGACTGTTGGTAGGGTGTTCCACATTTGTGTGGCATAGCAGGAGAACACATTTAATCCCTTGTTTGTGCCAAATCTGGGTTGAATGTGATTAGTGGAGCTCCCTCTGGTGTTGTGATAGTGGACGTCATTGACCTTTGTGAAGTAGTTTGACAGGTACATGAGTGTCTTTGTGGTGTAGTGTATCTTGTAGACCAGGACCATTGCAAGTTACTGTACTCTGTCCTCTACCCTGAGCCATCCCAGTGTGAGCAGGGGTTAAATGAGTTGTAGATGTGAGGCCAAGAAGTAGCCTTACCAGTTTGTTTTAGGATGTCTGGAGCCTTGTTTTTAAGGCCTTTGTGGTGCTATGGTACCATGAGGTGCATGCATAGTCGAAGTGACTTTGGATGAGTGCTCCTGTTAGAGTCCTCCATGTATTCTTACTGACCAGTTGTTAGTCTCAGGTAAATAGTAAAATAAATGGTGCGTTTATATAGCGCTTTTATCCAAAGCGCTTTACATTGATTGTGCCATTCACCCATTCACACACACATTCATACACCGATGGCGGAGGAAACCATGCAAGGCACCAACCTGCTCATCGGGAGCAATTTGGGGTTCAGCGTCTTGCTCAAGGACACTTCGACACTAACTCTGGGGGAGCGCCCCAGCCCAGGATCGAACTTGGAACCTTGCAGTTTCCAGTTCACTCTACCCCTGAGCCACTGCCGCCCGTAAATAGTAACTCTATTCAACTGTTTCCTAGGCTTTCCACTTCCTGTGTGTTTTCCACTTCCTGTCGATTTGATCCAATGAAATCCAATGAAACTGGTCAGATGACTAATGATATCCAATGAAATCCGACAGGAAGTGGAAAACACACAGCATAGGAAACAGGTGAATAAGTAATAATCGGTAACACTTTCTATGAAGGTCGCCTCTATAATGCTTTATAAGCTCATTTATAACGTATTATAATGCCCTTATAAGGTATTATAATGCATTATAAATGAGCTTATAAAGCATTATAGAGGCGGCCTTCATAGAAAGTGTTACCTAATAATCTAATCTAATAAGGCTAAAAGCCCTACACTCAGCCTATAGAGGCTGCTAGGTCAGATTCAGAAATAAAGTAAAGTTTAAATTTCATGATGGTTATTGCACTCATACGTATGCCCGTGCCTGTTTAAATAACAGATGCCTAAAGGACATTTTAATGGATGTTTGTATGAACTCTTCTGAACCGTGCACCAGGTAAAGAAACTACTTGTTGACACTTAGGTTTGGCTCACATTTTCTTATGTTTGCCGAGCCAAGTTCATCCATCTACTGACCTGGTGGTGGCGCTCTGTCCATTCAGACATCTCAGACAGGTGGTGGTGTCTAGTCTCACGTCAGAGATCAGAGGACCCCCTTGAAAACAAGATGCTGCATCTCAAGGGGCTTATCCTGTAAGATAAAATCTCTGCCTGGGGGTTTGAAACTTCACTTGATAGCTTGGAGCTCAGCTCCCAGGGTCAGGGTCTTATGGTGAACACTTCACAGTTTTAAAAGAAATGGCAAAACTTAGCAAATTAATGTACAAGCTATAGGCTAGTACCTAAATATTTGACCACTGTGCCATCCATCCAGCCCCCAGACTGGAACAGCTTATAGATCTGCTATTTTCTATAATTCTTTCAAAAGATCACCACACTCCTTGTCTCTCCCTGTCGCAGACGAAACTCAATCCACAAGTTTCCTAGGGCGTCGTGGGCATCACTTCCTGTCGATTTGATCCCTGATACCTGATCAAATCGACAGGAAGTGATGCCCACAATGCCAGAGGAAACGTGTGGATAGGTTTGCCTTGTTAGCTGACACAGCAAAAAAAAAAGCTGTGTAATGCATATACTGACTCAGCTGTCTTAAGACTAGGTCCACTGTACCGGTCACAGCAGAAGTGAACATAGATATATATAAAGGCTAGATGACTCACCCGCGCTGCTGGCCAATGGAGTACGACGTTGCCACATGGCGGCCATCTTGAAACAGTCATTCATAACATTATGTCTATGGTGCATATACTTTAAAATAACCATAGCGTGCTCAATTTTCATCCGATTTTCAAACGGTTTGGTGTTTTGTAAACACCAAAGATGTAATAAAATTATAAAATTATAAAATAAAATAAAAAATAAAAAAACATGATTATAATTATAAGTATGCAGTATCATAACTACATCTTTGGTGTTTACAACACACCAAACCGTTTGAAAATCGGATGAAAATTGAGCACGCTATGGTTATTTCAAAGTATATGCACCATAGACATAATGTTATGAATGACTGTTTCAAGATGGCCGCGGTTGAGCTACGCTTGCTCCGTCCCCTTGAGCCATCTAGCCTTTATATATATCTATGGAAGTGAATGATCTCTCACGCAAAAAAAAGGGGGGTTTTGCCCCCTGGGTATCAGACATTTAAGTGAAATGTAGCCTGGTATTACCGGATTGCCACTGTGGCTTTAACACATTTTAGATGGAAAAAAGCAACAGAGGTTGTTCTGTTTTGATAAATGATGAGTCCCCGAAAAGACTCGCTGTGGATTCCGGCCGGTCACATTTGATTACAGTACAAAACAGAGACCGCGTTACATTGCCACCACAAAAAGTATTGGTAAAGTAGTTGCAGACAATAAAAAATATCTTAAATATTAAGACATGAGGATAGATCTGTGGTTTAGAAATGAAGCATTTATTTACAGCATAAGTTACAACTACCATACCTATGAAATAGAGGTAACACTTGATACCACTTTTTGTAAAGTTAAAATGTCTTTTTTCCTGCACCTCCCTGTATGTAAAGAGGAAGTTTCCCCTGAAGAGAAGAGGAGCCCCAGTCTGGTCCAGGAGGAACCAGAGCCTCCACACATTAAAGAGGAGCAGGAGGAGCTACTTCAAAGACCAGAAGAGGTTGATAGGCCAATGCTGACATTGCTAGCAGTGAAAAGTGAAGGTGATGATGGTGAAAACAGAGACACAGAGCCTGTAGCCAGCACCTCAACTGAACACATGAAAACACAAGCTGATGTAGAGGACTGTGGAACATCACATCCAACTAGTGATGACCAGCTCCTCTCTTCACACTGTTCTGAATCTGACATCACTGAAGACAGTGATGAGTGGGAGCCCAGTGTAGATCAGTCACATTTAAACACACTGAAGTCACACAAGACACAACATGTGGAAGGACAGAGATTGTCTTTGAGCAACAAGATGTCCCAGGACCTGAAATCATCGAAAGAAACTCACTCCATACAGAGTCACACAGGGAAGAAAAGATTTAGTTGTACAGTGTGTTGCAAAAGGTTTAATCTTAAGGGAACTCTAAAGACGCACATGAGGACTCATACAGGGGAAATGCCCTTTACTTGTGAAGTTTGTAGGGAAGGCTTTAGATACTTGTCTGAACTAAAAACACACACGAGGGCCCACACAGGAGAAAAGCCATTTACTTGTTCTGTTTGTAACAAGGGCTTTCGTCAGAGCGGTCATGTAAAATTACACATGAGGACTCATACAGGGGAAAAGCCCTTTACTTGTAATGTTTGTAGCAAAAGATTTATAAAATTGAGGAATCTAAAAAGACACATGATTACTCATACAGGGGAAAAGCCATTCACTTGTTCAGTTTGTAACAAAGGCTCTCGTCACAACGCTGATCTAAAAAGACACATGATGACTCATACAGGGGAAAAGCCGTTTACTTGTATAGTTTGTGGCCAAGGCTGTATTCATAAGGGTGAACTAAACATACACATGAGGACTCATACAGGAGAAAAGCCCTTTACTTGTAATGTTTGTAGCAAAGGATTTATACAATTGAGTCATCTAAAAAGCCACATGATGATCCATACAGGGGAAAAGCCATTCACTTGTTCAGTTTGTAACAAAGGCTTTCATCACAACGGTCATCTAAAAACACACATGAGGACTCATACAGGGGAAAAGCCATTCACTTGCACAGTTTGTAACGAAGGTTTTCGTGCCAACAGTGGTCTACAAAGACATATGACGACTCATACAGGGGGGGAAAACCTTTAGCTGCAGTTTGTGACAAATGCTTTGAAGCTCTGTGATACTTGACCTTATAAATTATGAATGGCTTTATAATATGTTATGATTATTGTTATTACGCATTAGTATTTATGGGTTCTTATAATTATACAGTGTGGGGACAACCACGCCTAACATTTCAGCTGAGTGCAGCTGCTGTCAGCTCAGCCATTCACTGGTCTGGCACCGTTATTATGAAGCACCAACATCTCTGTTGTAATTCACATGTTCAGTTATGATAATTAAATAACATTCTGCATTCATAACAAATTCTCTAAGCTCTTCATCTTTTCAGAAACAACACCACGTTGCTACCTACATGTAGGCTATACACCATACTATGATCACTACCTACATGTAGGATATACAACATACTATGATCACTACCTACATGTAGGCTATACAACATACTATGATCAATTACACTCAAAGGTGATGATGGGCCAATACAAGGTTTGTTGATTTTAACCACTTAAACACCAGGAGAAAAGCCCTTTACTTGTAATGTTTGTAGCAAAGGATTTATACAATTGAGTCATCTAAAAAGCCACATGATGATCCATACAGGGGAAAAGCCATTCACTTGTTCAGTTTGTAACAAAGGCTTTCATCACAACGGTCATCTAAAAACACACATGAGGACTCATACAGGGGAAAAGCCATTCACTTGCACAGTTTGTAACGAAGGTTTTCGTGCCAACAGTGGTCTACAAAGACATATGACGACTCATACAGGGGGGGAAAACCTTTAGCTGCAGTTTGTGACAAATGCTTTGAAGCTCTGTGATACTTGACCTTATAAATTATGAATGGCTTTATAATATGTTATGATTATTGTTATTACGCATTAGTATTTATGGGTTCTTATAATTATACAGTGTGGGGACAACCACGCCTAACATTTCAGCTGAGTGCAGCTGCTGTCAGCTCAGCCATTCACTGGTCTGGCACCGTTATTATGAAGCACCAACATCTCTGTTGTAATTCACATGTTCAGTTATGATAATTAAATAACATTCTGCATTCATAACAAATTCTCTAAGCTCTTCATCTTTTCAGAAACAACACCACGTTGCTACCTACATGTAGGCTATACACCATACTATGATCACTACCTACATGTAGGATATACAACATACTATGATCACTACCTACATGTAGGCTATACAACATACTATGATCAATTACACTCAAAGGTGATGATGGGCCAATACAAGGTTTGTTGATTTTAACCACTTAAACACCTGTAGTGTTAGAACACTGGATTGAGTTAGCGTCTACTCCAAATCTCTTCGCCACAAATAGCAGATCTACAAGTTCACAATGTGTCGCAAATGTGAGGCATTGTTAACTTGTAGATCTGCTATTTTGCCTAATGTTTCCCCCTAGAATATGGACGCTTGGGTTCAAGTGGTTAAATCAGTAAGTGTTTAACAGGCTGTATGTTAAGGGTTAAATATGCTATTTGTTGTGGCAGCTCAGGGGGAATGGAGGCAGGCCTGACAATAAAGTAAGACCTTTGTTGATTTGTTTCTCAAATCTGATCTTTAGGACTGACTGTTCACACTGTTATTTGCAAGTGAATCAGATCAGATTTTTGTATTCAAAAACAGCCGATCTACAAGTTCACAACGCATCGCTTTGTGAACTTGTATATCGTCTATTTTCGGCAATGGACACCATTGTACAACAAAGTATAAATCCTGCTTCAGTGTCAGAATGTCCAGACTAAGACTGACTGAGGTTTGTCTGGATGTCCTTAAGATTAAATTACTGGACATAATAATGTAATAATAATAGTTTAATCTTAGACTGGAATAGACCTTTTCAATTATACATGTTATTTTTATGCAGCTCACCTCTGCATACCAATATACTCATCTCCATTGGCAACACATTGTTCTTCTATAGCCCAAAAAACTGGTCACAACTATAACATACCTTCAAATATTTTTGTTGGCATTCAGGATCAGCTGCTTCTCAAATTTGGCATCTCCCAGCCGGTTTCTCCTGGGCCTGAATGAGATGAAAGAAGAAGAAAGAAGAAGAGAAGACATTTTAACATGATTATTGTGGCAAAAATGGCAGTATACAGTATTCTGTATTAAAGGAATTATGTACTGAGGCAATCACTGAAATAATTATATATTTTTTTATATTGAAAAGTAACCACAATTAATATTTGCTGCATAGTGCTTAAGCTTCAGAATAATATCACCAAGATAGAACTATGATTGAGGCTGGATATTTACTGTACTTATTACCATAGCATAGTAATAAAGGAATATAATCACAGTTCATCCATACCTGAATATTTGACCACCGATGCTGAAGAGCCTCTCTACCGGAGCGCTTGAGGGCAGTGCATGTATTCGTCAAACCCATCTGTGGTTGGGGCATCCAAATAAGTGTCCACTTCAGTTTTGTGAGAAACCTTTCTGTTAAATCTGAAGAATGAAGATGCAGGATCTTTCTTGTTACTTTCACCACTGGACTGGGTTTGGGTCTGTTGCATCTGAGCCATCAGATCAGAGTTGGTTTGAAGTTCTCTTTTAAGCATCAATCTGTACTGCACACGTTTCTCCTCATCTTGGACCCAGTCTAGCTTGAATCTTGGCACCAGCATGGCGGACAGTATGTGCTCCCTCTTCTCCAGAAGACCTGCCAGCCTTGTGCTCAGTGACTGCAAGATGTTCTTTATGAGGGGACGACATGTTTTTTGTGTTTTTTGTTTGTTTGTTTTAATTAAAAAAGGAAAAATAGCCAATCTACAAGCTCATAACATGTCATCACATTCATTACAGCCCTCACACACACCGTACCATCACATCTCTCTCTCTCTCTCTCTCTCGCTCTCGTGCGCGCGCTCGCGTGTGTGTGTGTGTATAGGATTCAAAGTGGTTTAACTTTCTTTATCTTCAGACAGAAAACTAAACAATATAAATGTGCATTCTGATCACACAACGAATTGGTGGCCCCCCTGTAGTAACTCTGAGGACCCCCTAGGGGTCCCAGACCCCCTGTAGTAACTCTGAGGACCCCCTAGGGGTCCCAGACCCCCTGTAGTAACTCTGAGGACCCCCTAGGGGTCCCAGACCCCCTGTTGAAGACCCCTGATCTAGTGTTTAAAATGAAATGAATTAAAATGTGAAACAGATTTGAACACATCCATGATCCCCATGTAGTGTCTGCTGATGGACACTAGATGGCGTCCAAACCACAGGGTTCAGTCAGTCAATGACCTTCACTGTCACTGAAGATGTCAAATGTATTTATATATTTATATTTATTCATATAGCACATTTAAAACAGCAGCAGTTGACCCAAAGTGCTTTTAGTCCAGGCATTTTATGCAAAAATGTGGGGTCAACCTCTCACTAATTGCAACCAAACCAAACTCAGCTGATTTTGTATGACCCTACCAACAACGCTTTTTAGCCCTTTTAGTCTAGGCAGAATTCCAGAAAATGTGCTTATTTAAAGTGCTGAAGGCAAATCGTGTTCATTTAGGGCATACATGTTTTAATCCAAATCTGCTGTATTAAACAATGGCTGCTAATGCCTCAAAATTGACCATTTAAGGAGATATGTTTATGGCTTTATAATTATTTAGATCCACGTCTGAACATTGTTGGTTGAGAAATACTGTTGTGACTCAACATAATGTCCATGCACTCTGTTTTTGCTGATTCTGTTGGTTAGTTAGCCTGCAGTGTAGGTACTTCCTTGTGAACACAAACTGTTTGTATGGACGTTATATATTATACATAGGTTATGTGGCCTTTTCTACTGTTTATCATGAAGTGCCTCAATAATTTATATTTATTGTCTCCGCCAGGCCGAAAGCCATGGAGAGAGAGTATGTTTTACCCCCTGTCCGTCCGTCCGTCCGTCCGTCCGTCCGTCCGTCCGTCCATCTGTCTGCGAGCAGCTAATCTCCGGCACCGGCGCGAAACTGTGCACACACACTCCCTGGATGCCAATTCAGAACCTCTACCCCATCTTTCACAAGGGCCTGTTATAGCGCCAGTGCGATTGCGTGTGATTTCCGTGAAAATTTGCACCCACATTCCCACTAGGCAGAGGAAGAAATGCCACCCTTTTCATATTGGAATATTATAGCGCCACCAGGAGGCCACAATAACCTACATGACCTGGCGGGGACCTGTGCTCCGATGAGCACTTTTTCTAGTTGTACTTATATTGCAGGGCTGTGTAGGCCAGGGACTTATAAAAAGCAAGTCAAAGGTAAGGTACACTCAATGATCGTGTTGGGGAATCATTAGAGATGGTAGAGATCTATTGATCCAGTGGGTGTCAAAATGTTTAGTTTCAAACTTTGGTTCCATGTGTACACTCTCAGAGTTACAGACCCGTAAGGGTCCATTTGGTTCCATTTGTACGCTCTCAGAGTTACAGACCCGTAAGGGTCCATTTGGTTCTATTTGTTACACTCTCAGAGTTACAGACCTGTAAGGGTCCATTTGGTTGCTAGATTGCCATTTTACTGACTGAATTACATGTGAATAGTGAAGCTATAGACCAATCAATGACAAAGTCTCACATCCACCCAACAATGAATCAGGCTAACTGTAGCCATAGCTAACTAATAGTCTATTTGATTTATATTATGTTCAACCAGCTCAGTGGACTGTGGTTTGAGTGTCCGCCCTGGGACTGGGTGGTCGGGATTTGATCCCCGGCCGGGTCGTACCAAAAACTGTAATAAACGGACCCGGTGGCTCCCTGCTTGGCACTCAGCACCAAGGTTTGGATTTGTAACTCAAATCTTTACTTCTGGAGGGTCCCTGGAACTAAATATTTTGAGATGGGGCTCGGCGGCCAAATCCATTATAATGTTGGGTGGTCCTCTAACCCTAAATCCATTATAATGTTGGGTGGTCCTCCACATGAAAAGGTATTATAGCAACACAAGTGTTTCAGAAAACTGTTAGGGTTTAGAAGACATTTGTAGAATCCCCAGAATATATACATTCAAAGATTTGCACAAATGTTCACGTTTTTTCCCCAAAAATAGCAGATCT
>NC_137614.1:51543308-51600808 GCF_963280865.1 Gymnoscopelus braueri
GGCTCCCCAGAGTTAGTGTAGAAGTGTCCTTGAGCAAGACGCTGAACCCCTAATTGCTCCTGATGAGCAGGTTGGTGCCTTGCATGGTTTCCTCTGCTGTGTGTGTGTGTGTGTGTGTGTGTGTGTGTGTGTGTGTGTGTGTGTGTGTGTGTGTGTGTGTGTGTGTGGCACGTTCTATGTAAAGCGATGTGGATAAAATCGCTATATAAATGCACGATTTACCATTTAATTTGCTCCAATTAATGATAAATGATGAGCATGATATAAGGATGAATAAATGACGTCTGACTGACCACAGGATCTCCTCTTCAGCTCTGCAGTAACGTTGTTATATCTGGACTGTCTTGCCGGTCAGAACTGGACTGTAGCTGAAATAAAGCCTGACCGTACGGGGGTTGAGTCATATAAACTCATGCTGATTCACAATGGAAGCTCTGAGAGGTTTAAAACTCTATTTGAAATCTTATATGAGTGTTGAAGTTATCATGTTTTGTACATTTATACTTGTGTTTAACCATGCCAATGTAACTGACGGTGTTTGTAACTATAAGTTAATATCATTTGTTTTATTTCTCTGAGACCAAGTTCATAATAAGGCTGTATTTAAGTGAATGTGTTATGCCTACATTATTTATGTATGTTTTAGCAATGCTTTTATTTTGAAGTGTCAAAGTCACGTGTGTGTGTGTCTCGTTGGTCTGCTCTCACGTGACTTGGATTCACAGGACTTTTGCAACAAGCAGCAACAAGCAACAACAACAAGCAACAAGCAACAACAAGGTGCAGAAGCTCTGTTTCATGTTGGTTCATAAGAGACTGTCTTTTAACCGTGCATCCAAACTTTACTACAAAGGTATGTTACAATGCAGGTTATGTTTTATTTGTTTGTTTCATGGGTTTTATATGTACTTATTACTGTTACTGCACTTGCAGAGTTTGTGGTGGTGCTGTGCAGCAGGACTGGTGGGAACCACAAACCACATATATGCACTTTAGAAAGAGTTTGAGGTAGGAGTTAACTTCTATTTTCATTGTGTTTGATAGCAACATAGAGGCTCATGTACATAATAGTTTATTGCATTCACCCAGCATGGTGGTTTATGACTAAACCTACATTGTTTTGTGATGTTTAAATAATATGATTTTCTGTCTTATATTGTAGAGTGCCAGACAGAACCAGACCCTGGTCAGCCCATGCTCCTGCCGTTGGGTGTACAGGCGCCTATAGGTAGGAAGATGGGCTTGCCAGTATATTGTATGTATTTTATGTAATGATGATGGTGCTCAGTGAGTAATTATATTTGTGGCTGAAACTGGTGACACAGGATTGTGGTCAGCAGGCAGCCGCTGCTCTTTTCCTCTAGTTTATTTTATTGTTTGTAGTTGCTACTCAAGTGCCTCACCATAGGTTCAGTTTACATGAAGAGTCCTCAGATCAGTGTACCTTCACAATGATGACCGTGCTGTTCCCTTCCCCCCCTTTTTAAGTGTGCAGTGTTTTAACAAGAGTGTAACTTCATTAGTGTGTGTGCGCAAATTAAGTCGCAGTTGATCTTAACCTTTTGCAGTGTTGATTATATTAGTCTTATCAGTGTGCTGTGTTATTATTATTAAAGTCTTATTATTGCCCCCTGGTCAACGAACGTGTTGGTACCTGTACAGTATTCTTTATGAACTTTCTGCTGCTATTTAAATAAAGTGTCCAATGATTGTACGCACAAAAGCCTCTGTCTGTCTTGTTAACCTTGAGTGGGGATATTTGGTCACAACAGTAACAGTAAATGTATAGTTGGTTCAGGGTCTCTCCCCTTAAAGAGAGTGGCTTAGTCACATTGATTTATCCAAAAGTATTATCAGTGTCCATCTGGTCATATATATATATATATATATATATATATATATATATATATATATATATATATATATATATATATATATATTAATAATAATAAATATCTGTCCACTTCCTCCCCAGTGGGCTACAGGTGTAATGCTGGTAATCAGTGTTGCCAGATTTTCCAAGAGAAACAAGCGGCCAGATCTATGAAAACAAGCCCCCAAAAAAGCTTTACCACTTTACATCAGCTATTTGAAAATAACAGATTTACAAGCTAACAACGCGTCACATCGCGACATGTGAGCTTGTAGATCTGCTATTTTCAATAAATATTGGAGGGAAAAGTGAGATTTTTTTTAATATATTTGAACCATTTTAACAACAAAAATCTTGTATGGGGTCCCAGGCACTACATATTTTTAGATTGGGGTCCACGGACAATTGCATATTAATCTGGGGGTCCTTGACATGAAAACATGTGGGAACCACTCGTTTAAAAGACATTAGGAAAGCAAGCCAAAATAAGCAACTACAAGAATCAAGCCCAAAGTCGCTGATTATAAGCAGACATGGCAACACTGGTAAACAGGAAACACCTTGATATTGAGTAATGGGAGATTCCATGTGTTTATGCAGGTGTTTGGCAACGGCTGTGAGCTGGGAGCTGCTGGTGGTACGATCAATGGACCATAGTAGCAGGTATGTGCACGCCATGGTAACGTAGTCATTCTAATTATTCTAATTATGAGAGCGCAGTTTATATGATCACTGAAAGAAGAGTATTCATGTACATGACATCATCCTGTAGTATTAAAGAAGAGTATTCATGTACATGACATCATCCTGTAGTCAATACATGAGTCTGTTATATTAAAGAAGAGTATTCATGTACATGACATCAGCCTGTAGTCAATACATGGCTTCACGACCCGTTGTGAGCTTGTAGATCTGCTATTTTCAAAGGAATTTAGATTGTAGATTTAAATAGGGCTTGAGGGTTTTGTAATAATAATTCAAATCTACTAAGTAACTATAGTAACATCCATTTAAGTTATATAAATATACCTAAAATGTTAAAATGTTGCTTTAGTCTGTTTTAAAATGTAGAACAAGCTATTATACATGAAAGGAAAAAACGCTGCAAAACAAATAACAAGGTGTCTTACAGGTTTCTGCTAAAGGTTAAAACTACCTGACTCTGTTGATTGCCTTCCTAAGTGAGCCTTGTATCTGACAATGTATAAAGTCACCAACTTTGATGAGACAGGATTGTGTTACAGGATTGTGTTGTTTTAAAAACATGTTTTTGTGGGTTTGAGTTGTTTTCTGACCGAACAGATATGTACTTAAATATATATAAAGAAGAAATATATGAAGATACAAGTGTTCTGTATGACATCAGTATATAAATAATACAATAAAATAAAATAAATAATAATACAATTAAAAATAATCATTACAATTAAAAAATACAACAGACAAACAACAGTGCTTTAGAATGTGTCTTTATTGACAACATGAATATGAACATTACAGAAGCTCTTTAATGTAATGAATGTGTCTTTATTGACAACATGAATATGAACATTACAGAAGCTCTTTAATGTAATGAATGTGTCTTTATTGACAACATGAATATGAACATTACAGAAGCTCTTTAACGTAAAGCTATCAGGACAGTGGTGGAAGAAGTACTCACATTTTTTACTGAAGTAAAAGTACAAATACCATTTACAAGTACAAGTTACAATTGAGACATTTACACTCTTATCCAGAATGACTTACAAGTAACCACAATGTAGAAATACTCTATTACAAGTAAAAGGTCTGTAAAAGTACAAAAGTATTGGCATTAAAACATACTTACAGTACTCTTTATGCAGAAGGGCCTATTTAACCTTTTTATATTTGTCTTAGAAAAATAGCAGATCTACAAGCTCATAATGTGATGCATTGCAAGATGTTGTGAGCTTGTAGATCTGCTATTTTGGAAGAGTTGAAGTATAACATTGTGCTTAAAATATATGTTTTGTTTTAATAATGTAAATCTACAAAGTACCTTAAAGGAGGAGTTCACCCAAAACAAATCTTATTTTCTATCAATTACACACCCCATGAAGCCTTGATTTCATGGATTTATTTAGTTTTTTGTCTCATTCCTAAGACAATAATTTGATGACCGTGTGTATTTCCGGTAGGAGACACAAATAATCTACTTTGTGTCTCCTACCGGATACATTAGCCGGTAGGAGACGGGAATCAAATTATTAGCTTAGGAATGAGACAAAAACAAAAAATAATCCATGGATTCAAGGCTTCATAGGGTGTGCAATTGATAGAAAATAAGTCATTTTTTGGGTGAACTCCTCCTTTAAAGTAATCAAATAATTAAAAAGTTAAAAGTTCAATATTTGCCTCTGAGATGTAATGGACCCCAAATCAATATGTATTTATCTGCAGACCCCCATCTGGGACCCCCATCTGGGACCCCCATGAGAGTAGATTTGGTATTTAGTATTTTCTAAATTATTCCTCATGTTTCAAGACTTTCCAATGTATGTATTTTTAAACAGCAGATCTACAGGCTCACAACACACCAGTGTTGAGCTTGTAGATCATCATAAAATACTGGTTTAAATGCTTTATGTATTTACTTTGTCTTCCTATATTAACACGTTTAGCTGGGGACCCCCGGAAGGACCCCCGGACCCCACTTTGAGAAACACTGAAATGAAGTATTGAGAAGGGGACATAATGAAGTAAAGTAAAAGTATCTCTAAATTGTACTCAAGTAGAGTATTTGAGTAAATGTACTCAGTGAGTTTCCAGCAGTGTCTGTAGCAGAGTTACAGAGAATAGAGCAGAAAACCACTGAATGTGTTGTGATTCTGTGTGTTATCATAGAGCCTGAAGGATCTACCACCACCAGGTATCTTCATGTACACTGTGTCTCTCTGCTCCAGCTCTATGATCACTCCATTAGACACGTATTCAAACCCATTTCCTTGATTATTGTATCCATAGTTCCTAATGAGCCGCTGATTATTTTTATACATGTAGACCATCACATACTTTGATGAATCATGGCCGGCTGCAGTGAATCTGAACTGATAAACTCCTTTCACAGGTGCGGAGAACTGACCTGGAACACACACACGCACACGCACACACACACACACACACACACACACACACACACACACACACACACACACACACACACACGTGTCATGTTGACACTTTTAAACACTGTTAACTACTTAAAGGAGTAGTTCACCTAAAAAAAGTACTTATTTTCTATCAATTGCTCATGTTAATGAGCTTTACATAAAGGGATAATTCACTTTCAAACATGTTTGGAGTCATTTTAACGTCTACCTGGTCCTTGAATTAATGGAGATTTGTTTGTTTTTGTCTCATTCCTGAGACAATAATTTGATGACCGGCGGAAAGATGCTGATGTATCCGGTAGGAGACACAAAGGAGTCTCTTTGAGTCTCCTACCGGATACACCAAACCGCTCATCAAATTATTGTCTCAGGAATGAGACAAAAACTAAAAAATTTATTCAAGGCTTAATGGTGTGTAATTGATAGAAAATAAGTCATTTTTTGGGTGAACCATTCCTTTAAGCTCTATTTTTTAAGGAAATATTTCAAAAAAGTGTTCTAAAAAATCTGATCTACAAGCTCACAACGAGCCAAAAATGTTGTAAATCTTGTAAATGTGATATTTTTGAAGTGTTTGAACATTTCAGCCTGTAATGACACAGCAGAGTTAACCCTTCACATGCTGTTACTGATGTTTTCACAGAGATGTAAGTTGTATCATTAGTTGGTGAGAGATAATTGATTGTGTAAAGCTCATTAACATAATGAACTGGATATTTCACTTTCAAACATGTTTGGGCTCATTTTAACGTCTACTCTGACCTTTGTGAACAAAATTTACCAGACACGCCCCCTTCCTACAGTATACAAACCCATTGTAACTTCAAACTCCATTTTAACCTGTTTGACTCATTGAAAACACCCGTCCTTGGTTTTATTATAGTGTTTCATTATTATTTTATTTTATCATTTTCCCAGAACATAAAAAAATAAAATAAAGCAACTTAAAAAACTATCTGTGGTTTTCTCAAAAGCCCAAGTAGACGTTAAAATGACCCCCAAACATGTTTGAAAGTGAAATATCTCTTTAATCACTTTAACCCCGTCATCGGTATTGTGGTTAAAGCTTTTGCTGAAAATAGCAGATTGACAAGCTCACAACGCGTCAGGTTGTGAGCTTGTCCATCTGCTATTTCAGCAAAAGTTTTCTCCACAATAACAGCCCTGAGGGACTCCGGTTACCCATATGGAGTTTAATTGGTTAATCACTTAATGTAAAGCTCATTAACATATTAACTTAGTCACTTAAAGGTAGGGTTAGTGATATGTTTTTGTTAACATAAGTGTTAAATAGCTCTATGTTGTAATAATCATCAAACTTGAAAATGTATTTTCAGTTTATTAAAGAGCTGGAGAGACATGGAGACTCCTGTTACTGAACAAACACTCTATAGTAATGATTACTATCACAATATAGATCTATTTAACACTGTTACTGAACAAACACTATAGCAATGATTACTATCACAATATAGAGCTATTTAACACTGTTACTGAACAAACACTCTATAGCAATGATTACTATCACAATATAGAGCTATTTAACCTTTTAACAAAAATATCACTTACCCTACTTTTAATGTAAAGTTAATTAACATAATTAACTTAATCACCACCTACCTGTAGATGGATTGTAGGCGTTGCCGATGTTGGAGTGAACTCTCTGATAAACCAGAGTTGTAGTAGAACTATATCCAATAGATCCAGAACCCAGATAATAAGCAGAGAAGGCCACCTTTGGTTGGTCTGTCAACACAGGAGCATTATCACATTATTATATGATTATAAAAACATATATTATACTGTTAATGATCATATTATTTATATTACTATGAAAGCATATCTTATACTCTTAACGATCAAATAGTTTATATTATTATGTAGATCTCCAACTAGATGGTATTTTTAAGCAGATGATAAAAACCTCCACTGATTTTTTTTCCTGTCTAAAATATGTTAAAGCCACCGTACTGACGTATCGGATTAATATTCTCATAGTTTCTGTGTCATGTAGATCAGCTATAGCAGCTTATAGCAGCTAATAGCAGCTTGTAGATCTGCTATTTTGGTTTGATTATTATTTCCAAAACTGTCTTGTACTTTAAGTAATTCTGATTTTAGGACTTCTTGTAATATATTTGGGGATATTCTAAACTTTCACTCCACTACAATGCAAAGACAAATATTGTACTTTTGAATCCGCCACATTTCTAGAGAAGGCTGTTTTTTCAGCTCCAAGAATTGTAGAACACATTTATTGACTCTAAAACAAAGTCAAACTGCACAACCAATATTTTAATTCGTAGCTATGAATCTCTGCTTTCATGAAAAAACTAAAATACCCCCCCAAAAAAATAATAATAATTACTAGTTGTCGGTCAAATTCAGCCACATGTTATACTATTAATAATAATAAAAAACAGGACAAAGTGATATCAACAACATTTAGATAGATATTTGCTATCTAGTGGTATTGTCTAGTCGTAGTGTATTGAAACTAATGCAGAACCTGTGAAATATGTTTCACTTTAGTTCTGGATTGGAAAGTCATTATACTCATAAAGTCATATAACAGATGTGAGAGCTGATAATGCATGGATAATAATATTAATAATTACAGTTGTATGAACTGATAATGTATGGATAATAATAATAATAATAATAATAATAATAATAATAATAATAATAACAGTTGTATGAGCTGATAATGTATGGAGTGGGACAGACATTGTGAGGTAGGAGGGGGTTGGAACATTCATACTGCATTAAACTAGGAGATATGTAAATGTTTTATTATTCAATAAAACATTCTACTAGGAGATATGTGAATGTTTATAATTCAATAAAACAAACAGGTCACATGATCAGTGGTGTTTCTACAGGTCACATGTAAAGCCACTACTTGGTTTAAACCAGTTACCACTTCATCTGTATGACAGCAGGCTGCCTTCTAACCAGTTTAGACCAGTTACCACTTCATCTGTATGACAGCAGGCTGCCTTCTAACCAGTTTAGACCAGTTACCACTTCATCTGTATGACAGCAGGCTGCCTTCTAACCAGTTTAGACCAGTTAACACTTCATCTGTATGACAGCAGGCCTTCTAACCAGTTTAGACCAGTTAACACTTCATCTGTATGACAGCAGGCTAACTTTGACACATCATTGCTCTTTGGAACTTTTAACAAGGGATTACAACATGACATGTTTGGTAAAAGTGATAATAGTTATAATACCTGTTATGAGTCTGCTCACGTTCTCCACTCGATGGTCAACGATGGACAGCTGAGCTGAAATAATCACAACATTAAATCGCTCATTAATACTCATGCAGTTTGATTTAAAAACCATCAATTTCAGTAGTTGATTTAATTTGATGTGTGTGTGTGTGTGTGTGTGTGTGTGTGTGTGTGTGTGTGTGTGTGTGTGTGTGTGTGTGTGTGTGTGTGTGTGTGTGTGTGTGTGTGTGTGTGTGTGTGTGTGTGTGTGTGTGTGTGTGTGTGTGTGTGTGTGTGTGAATGTGTGCGTGCGTGCGTGCCACAACAACTGTGGGAGTAGTGCAGTAACGTTTTGTGTTTCTATATGATTACATTGTCAGGCCTTCAAATCCAGTTCTATTGGTGATTTAGTTCCCATTTGATATTGTGTTCAATGTTATTTTGTGTGTGACTATTTTCATGGCAGACCCCTGAACAATGTTTGTTCCATGTTTGGTGCGTATCGGTTAACAGTGCACCTCACAAGTCTGGATGTTATGTTTGTGACATTGTGTGCAAGAACAATACTGGGGTTGCCTAGAGACAATCAGAATCAACAGCCACACTAATCAGTATGTATTGTCAGAGTTTTCAACATGAGTTTTCTAACAATGAAAGTACAATACCTTCATTGTGTCTGTTCACTTCCTCCACTCGACTCTCAGTTAGATTCAACCTCATGTCTACGCTGTACAGCTGAGCAAGGTTGGCTGAAATCATCACAATATTAACATTAAATCACTCATTAATACTCAAGCAGTTTGATTAAAACATCAGCAGTGTTTACAGTTAATCTTATTTGACATAAAACAATGTTTTAATTCTATGAATCAAATATGGGTGAGGGAGAGATTTCTGTTGAACCTGAACTTAGTCCAGAGATCATGCACTTATTTTAATAAAATCTGCCTATGAAGAGAGCTTTTTTTATTTTGTTCTGACATTTTAAATACATAATACAATTATTTTGTTTAAGTTTGAGCCCAGATGAAGAGAGATTTTAGGCATTCATTCTTGTTCACACTGAAGGGCAATTTTGACCCAAACAGTAGGTGTTAGTAGGCAAGAAAGCTCAATCAAGCAAGTGTTAAAACACTTCTGGGTCATTTTAAAGTCTACTTTGGCTTTTGAGTTTCACTCCAGACAGTTTTTATGTTGCTTGATTCAACATTTACATATTTCATATTCTTGTCATAAGACATGAATGACATTGTTACTTTATGGTAACTTAAATGTATGTCACATTACGGGACGTAAAAATGTAATTATTTCCTCCTAAGATACAGTATGTCACAAGGACAACTTGAGATAATGTCAGTTTCCATTAGGACAGATTGAAAATATCCACTCAAACCCCAGCATCTCTAATCTCGTGGTAACATTCACCAAAAATAGACGATCTCTAAGCTCACATCGCGTGACTTTTGATGTGTTAGGAACTTGTAGATCTGCTATTTTTGTTGAAGAGATTTGGTGTAGATGGAAAAAGAGCACATCAAGCAAATCAAGTATAGAGGGTTATGGTTAAAGTGGTTAAACTGAAGTGATTTTGATCAATTACAAATATTATCAAAGTATTCTGCGGCACCCCTGGACTTGTGACACCCTAGGGTGTCACAGCACCCACTTTGAGAAACCCTGCATTATAGTACATTAAATGTTTGCTAAATGTGAAGTTATAATACCTGCATTGTGTCTGTTCACCTTCATTTCCACTCTGGACAGCTGAGCAAGGTTGGCTGAAATCATCACAAAATTAATATTAAATCACTCATTAATACTCATGCAGTTTGATTGAAACACCAGTAGTGTTTACAGTTAATCTGATTTGACATAAAAGTATGAATTTTAAAACTTTTGAATTATATGAATCAAATATTGGTGAGGTAGAGATTTCTGTTGAACCTGAATTTATCCTAGAGGTCATATACTTATTTTTTTATAGCATTTTAAATACATAAATACATAAATTACAATTTAGGCTTTTAGCAGATGCTCTTAATTCAGAGCAACTTACAGTAAGCAAGGAAAACACGAGGTAATACATCAAATGTTAAACTATTTTGTTTAAGTTTGAGCCCAGATTATGAGATATTTTAGACATTCATTCTTTTGCACACTGAAGGGTCATTTTGACCCAGCCAGTATATAGGCAAGAAAGCTCAGTCAAGCAAGTGTTAAAATCAGCCTGATCTCCAGAGAATACCGTAACATTGCACGGAACAGTGCACTTCATTCCGTGGATAGTCGCCTCGGAACTCCCAAATTGCGTGCATATGTACGGCGAGTCCCACGGTGGGCGTAACCAGTCGCAACACGGAAAAACCCGAAAGCAGAGCAGTCCGCACAATAAAATTTACGATTCTGTGCCTATCGGTACATAACTCAAACGGCGCTGAGTAGGCACAGGCGAATGTCACACCGTTCAGGACGGCAACTCGGTCGCCTTAGCTCCCTCGGTGGTCCTTCACGGGGTGACAATTCGCCTGTGACTGCGCGCCTCCGAAATGGTTTTGTCACAAAGGCAGCGCCGTACCATATGCACGCAATTCGGGAGTTCCGAGGCGGCTATCCACGGAATGAAGTGCACTCGTTCCGTGCAATGTTACGGTAATCTCTGGAGATCGGGTTGGTTAAAATACCTCTAGGGTAATTTGAAAGTCTACTCTGGCTTTTTGTTTCAACCCACACATGTTTTATGTTGCTTGAATATTTACATATTTCATATTCATGTCATAAGACATGAATGACATTGTTACTTTATGGCACCTTAAATTTGTGAGCTTGTAGATCAGCTATTTTCAAACATTTGAGTACTTTTACTTTAGGTACTTTAAGTATATTTTGATGCCAATACTTTTTGTACTTTTACTTTGCTTGAACGTAACATTTTGAGCACAGGCCTTTTACTTTTTATATTGTGGTATTGCTACCACCAAGTGCTTCTTCCACCACTAAATTTGACCCACTGGTAGTCGACTATAGTCGAGGTTTACCTACTAATGATAAAGACACGCACCAGCTATAGGTCCTGGATTAACTCCAACCTGGTGTTTGCACTCTCCATTTACAACCCGTACATCTACATAAACGTTCATATTTCAAATATAAAGTGCTTACCTCATGACCACGGATGTTACCATTCACTTCGGGTGGGTCTAAGTACCTGTACCTTCCATATTGTTCAATAAAAATTTTAATCCGATCGGCGGCCATTTGCTCATAGAGTTATAACGTATCAGGAGTGCAATACTATACACCCCCCAACCGGCCGCATAGTTGGAAAAAAAACGGAGATGGCCATCAATCGGATCAAAATGCTTTTTATTGAACAATACGGAAGATACAGGTACTTATGAGGGCCCGTACATAACTATAACACCCGTGGCCATGAGATAAGCACTTTATATTTGAAATATGAACGTTTATGTAGATGTACGAGTTGTAAATGGAGAAATGCAAACACCAGGTGTACGTTCTGCCATGACGCTTGGCGGCGAGCTAACAATGCTAAGCTCCTAGCCTCGTTACCCCACTGTTGTTTTGGCCACATCTTCAGTGAAATACTTCCATTCGAACGTCGAGCGGCCTGTTGTTTAGCTGGGGCTGCCCTCACCTACTGTAGCTGCTGTGTTCGCTACAATGTTATATTGTTTATACAACTAGATTCTGTCCCGAAAAAGACTAACGCAATACTGGCCGCTTCCTAGCCCTGGTCCAGAGCGTTAATGAGATTATTTGTATTTACTCCACTGCGCCCTCTACAGATCTGGACAATTTGAACTTACCATTAACCAAATCTGTAGAGGGCACTGTGGAGTAAATAAAAATAATTTCCGTCTCGCGGACATATTTTATTTTCTGCCCAAAAGGTGTATTTTACAGAGTAGGTGGGGTGCTGAGAGGCTTCCCACCTCCGAGAATAGACTTTCAACAACACAAAACAGCCTTTGTTTTGGTGAGTAGCGAAATGGTTTTGTTTATTTTCACTACTCTTGAGGGAACTTGAGGGAACTCACTAACGCTCTGGACCAGGGCTAGCCACTTCCCACCGTGGTGAAGTTACTTTCAGCCTCAGGTTGAATATTCACCCAGTGGATATTTCTCCAGTAAAGGAAAATACCTCAAAATTGTACTTAAGTACAGTAATTGAGTAAATGTACTTAGTAACTTTACACCACCACAGAGAGGAGCGAAACTGATGGGCGGGGATTAGGCTTGTAACCGGAGAACAATGGGCCAACGACCAACCAAAACCACTCATGCTAATGTTGTCCCTGCAAGTTAAAACCACTCTCCGCCCCCACAAGACCGACAGAAACACACAGAAACACTGCTGTGTTTGTAATGTAATTTAAACCACTTAATGATTCTAAAACGGATATCTGTTGGGATCGAAAGCTTCCTCAACATTCGAACTGTGTTAATATGGAAAAAAACGAAAATCAGCCAAAAAAATAATACGTTATTTAGCTAGTTTCTACTGTTTTTCAACTCGCGAGTTGATGCCCGAAACACCAGGCCTGCTCACATATGTTAAAGCCACCGTACTGACGTATCAGATTAATATTCTCATAGTTTCTGTGTCATGTAGATCAGCTATAGCAGCTTATAGAAGCTAATAGCAGCTTGTAGATCTGCTATTTTGGTTTGATTATTATTTCCAAAACTGTAAAAATCTTGTACTTTAAGTAATTCTGATTTTAGGACTTCATGTAATATGTTTGGGGATATTCTAAACTTTCACTCCACTACAATGCAAAGACAAATATTGTACTTTTGAATCCGCCACATTTCTAGAGAAGGCTGTTTTTTCAGCTCCAAGAATTGTAACACATTTATTGACTCTAAAACAAAGTCAAACTGCACAACCAATATTTTAATTCGTAGCTATGAATCTCTGCTTTCATGAAAAAACTAAAATGCCCCCCAAAAAAAATTATAATAATAATTACTAGTTGTCGGTCAAATTCAGCCACATAAAAAACAGGACAAAGTGATATCAACAGCATAGAATATTTGCTATCTAGTGGTATTGTCTAGTCGTAGTGTATTGAAACTAATGCAGAACCTGTGTAATAATAATAATAATAATAATAATTATAATAATAATAATAATAATAATAATAATAATAATAATAATAAATAAAGTTGTATGAGCTGATAATGTATGGAGTGGGACAGACATTTTGAGGTAGGAGGGGGTTGGAACATTCATACTGCATTCTACTAGGAGATATGTGAATGTTTTATTATTCAATAAAACATTCACATATCTCCTAGTAGAATGTTTTATTGTTCAATAAAACATTCTACTAGGAGATATGTGAAGGTTTATAATTCAATAAAACAATAAACAGGTCACATGATCAGTGGTGTTTCTACAGGTCACATGTAAAGCCACTACTTGGTTCAAACCAGTTACCACTTCATCTGTATGACAGCAGGCTGCCTTCTAACCAGTTTAGACCAGTTACCACTTCATCTGTATGACAGCAGGCTGCCTTCTAACCAGTTTAGACCAGTTAACACTTCATCTGTATGACAGCAGGCTGCCTTCTAACCAGTTTAGACCAGTTAACATTTCATCTGTATGACAGCAGGCCTTCTAACCAGTTTAGACCAGTTAACACTTCATCTGTATGACAGCAGGCTAACTTTGACACATCATTGCTCTTTGGAATTTTTAACAAGGGATTAAAACATGACATGTTTGGTAAAAGTGATAATAGTTATAATACCTGTTATGAGTCTGCTCACGTTCTCCACTCGATGGTCAACGATGGACAGCTGAGCTGAAATAATCACAACATTAAATCACTCATTAATACTCATGCAGTTTGATTTCAAAACCATCAATTTCAGTAGTTGATTTAATTTGACGTGTGTGTGTGTGTGTGTGTGTGTGTGTGTGTGTGTGTGTGTGTGTGTGTGTGTGTGTGTGTGTGTGTGTGTGTGTGTGTGTGTGTGTGTGTGTGTGTGTGTGTGTGTGTGTGTGTGTGTGTGTGTGTGTGTGTGTGTGTGTGTGTGTGTGTGTGTGTGTGTGTGCGTGCGTGCGTGCGTGCGTGCCACAACAACTGTGTGAGTAGTGCAGTAACGTTTGGTGTTTACATTGTCAGGCCTTCAAATCCAGTTCTATTGGTGATTTAGTTCCCATTTGATATTGTGTTCAATGTTTTTTTGTGTGTGACTATTTTCATGGCAGACCCCTGAACAATGTTTGTTCCATGTTTGGTGCGTATCGGTTAACAGTGCACCTCACAAGTCTGGATTTTATGTTTGTGACATTGTGTGCAAGAACAATACTGGGGTTGCCTAGAGACAATCAGAATCAACAGCCACACTAATCAGTATGTATTGTCAGAGTTTTCAACATGAGTTTTCTAACAATGAAAGTATAATACCTTCATTGTGTCTGTTCACTTCCTCCACTCGACCCTCAGTTAGATTCAACCTCATGTCTACGCTGGACAGTTGAGCAAGGTTGGCTGAAATCATCACAATATTAACATTAAATCACTCATTAATACTCAAGCAGTTTGATTAAAACATCAGCAGTGTTTACAGTTAACCTTATTTGACATAAAAAATATGTTTTAATTCTATGAATCAAATAAGGGTGAGGGAGAGATTTCTGTTGAACCTGAATTTAGTCCAGAGATCATGCACTTATTTTAATAAAATCTGCCTATGAAGAGAGCTTTTTTTTTTAAATTAATACATAATACAATTATTTTGTTTAAGTTTGAGCCCAGATGAAGAGAGATTTTAGGCATTCATTCTTGTTCACACTGAAGGGTAATTTTGACCCAAACAGTAGGTGTTAGTAGGCAAGAAGACAAGTCATTGTGTCTGTTCACTTCCACCCCAGACAGTTTTTATGTTGCTTGATTCAACATTTACTTATACATATTTCATATTTATGTCATAAGACATGAATGACGTTGTTACTTTATGCCACCTAAGTTTATATCACATTACGGGACTTTTAATTATTTCCCCCTAAGATACAGTATGTCACAAGGACAACTTGAGAGAATGTCAGTTTCCATTAGGACAGATTGAAAATATCCACTACTCTTGTGCTAGTGTTCACCAACAATAGCAGATCTACAAGCTCACATCAAGTCACTTTGTGACGTATTTTGAGCTTGTAGATCTGTTATTTTTGGTGTAGATGGATGAAGAGCGCACCAAGCATCTCAAGTATAGAGGGTTATGGTTAAACTGAAGTGATTTTGATCAGTTCAAATATTATCAAAGTATTTTGCGGCACCCCTGGACTTGTGTTACAGCACCCTGAGGTGTCAAAGCACACACTTTGAGAAACCCTCCATTATAGTACATACAATATTTGCTAAATGTGAAGTTATAATACCTGCATTGTGTCTGTTCAGTTGCTCCATTTGATCTTCACTTACATTGACCCTCATATCTATGCTGGACAGCTTAGCAAGGTTGGCTGAAATAATCACAATATTAACATTAAATCACTCATTAATACTCATGTAGTTTCATTAAAACACCACCAGTAATTACAGTTAATCTGGTTTGACATAAAAATAGAATTTTAAAATATTCGCTTATGAATCAAATATGGGTGAGGGAGAGATTTCTGTTGAACCTGAATTTGGCCTAGAGGTCATATACTTATAGATATAAAATCTGGTTGCAACCCAAGTTTTTATTTCGTTATAGCATTTTAAATGCATACATTTAGGCTTTTAGCAGATGCTCTTAATTCAGAGCAACTTACAGTAAGCAAGGAAAACACGAGGTAATACATCAAATGTTAAACTATTTTGTTTGAGTTTGAGCCCAGATTATGAGATATTTTAGACATTCATTATTTTGCACACTGAAGGGTCATTTTGACCCAGCCAGTATATAGGCAAGAAAGCTCAGTGAAGCAAGTGTTAAAATACTTCTGGGGTAATTTTAAAGTCTACTCTGGCTTTTTGTTTCAACCCACACATGTTTTATGTTGCTTGAATATTTACATATTTCATATTCATGTCATAAGACATGAATGACATTGTTACTTTATGGCACCTTAAATTTGTGAGCTTGTAGATCAGCTATTTTCAAACATTTGAGTACTTTTACTTTAGGTACTTTAAGTATATTTTGATGCCAATACTTTTTGTACTTTTACTTTGCTTGAACGTAACATTTTGAGCACAGGCCTTTTACTTTTTATATTGTGGTATTGCTACCACCAAGTGCTTCTTCCACCACTAAATTTGACCCACTGGTAGTCGACTATAGTCGAGGTTTACCTGCTAATGATAAAGACACGCACCAGCTATAGGTCCTGGATTAACTCCAACCTGGTGTTTGCACTCTCCATTTACAACCCGTACATCTACATAAACGTTCAGATTTCAAATATAAAGTGCTTACCTCATGACCACGGATGTTACCATTCACTTCGGGTGGGTCTAAGTACCTGTACCTTCCATATTGTTCAATAAAAAGCATTTTAATCCGATCGGCGGCCATTTGCTCATAGAGTTATAACGTATCAGGAGTGCAATACTATACACCCCCCAACCGATACGGCCGCATAGTTGAAAAAAAAACGGAGATGGCCATCAATCGGATCAAAATGCTTTTTATTGAACAATACGGAAGATACAGGTACTTATGAGGGCCCGTACATAATTATAACACCCGTGGCCATGAGATAAGCACTTTATATTTGAAATATGAACGTTTATGTAGATGTACGAGTTGTAAATGGAGAAATGCAAACACCAGGTGTACGTTCTGCCATGATGCTTGGCGGCGAGCTAACAATGCTAAGCTCCTAGCCTCGTTACCCCACTGTTGTTTTGGCCACATCTTCAGTGAAATACTTCCATTCGAACGTCGAGCGGCCTGTTGTTTAGCTGGGGCTGCCCTCACCTACTGTAGCTGCTGTGTTCGCTACAATGTTATATTGTTTATACAACTAGATTCTGTCCCGAAAAAGACTAACGCAATACTGGCCGCTTCCTAGCCCTGGTCCAGAGCGTTAATGAGATTATTTGTATTTACTCCACTGCGCCCTCTACAGATCTGGACAATTTGAACTTACCATTAACCAAATCTGTAGAGGGCACTGTGGAGTAAATAAAAATAATTTCCGTCTCGCGGACATATTTTATTTTCTGCCCAAAAAGTGTATTTTACAGAGTAGGTGGGGTGCTGAGAGGCTTCCCACCTCCGAGAATAGACTTTCAACAACACAAAACAGCCTTTGTTTTGGTGAGTAGCGAAATGGTTTTGTTTATTTTCACTACTCTTGAGGGAACTTGAGGGAACTCACTAACGCTCTGGACCAGGGCTAGCCGCTTCCCACCGTGGTGAAGTTACTTTCAGCCTCAGGTTGAATATTCACCCAGTGGATATTTCTCCAGTAAAGTAAAATACCTCAAAATTGTACTTAAGTACAGTAATTGAGTAAATGTACTTAGTAACTTTACACCACCACAGAGAGGAGCGAAACTGATGGGCGGGGATTAGGCTTGTAACCGGAGAACGATGGGCCAACGACCAACCAAAACCACTCATGCTAATGTTGTCCCTGCAAGTTAAAACCACTCTCCGCCCCCACAAGACCGACAGAAACACACAGAAACACTGCTGTGTTTGCAATGTAATTTAAACCACTTAATGATTCTAAAACGGATATCTGTTGGGATCGAAAGCTTCCTCAACATTCGAACTGTGTTAATATGGAAAAAAACGAAAATCAGCCAAAAAAATAATACGTTATTTAGCTAGTTTCTACTGTTTTTCAACTCGCGAGTTGATGCCCGAAACACCAGGCCTGCTCACATATGTTAAAGCCACCGTACTGACGTATCAGATTAATATTCTCATAGTTTCTGTGTCATGTAGATCAGCTATAGCAGCTTATAGAAGCTAATAGCAGCTTGTAGATCTGCTATTTTGGTTTGATTATTATTTCCAAAACTGTCTTGTACTTTAAGTAATTCTGATTTTAGGACTTCATGTAATATGTTTGGGGATATTCTAAACTTTCACTCCACTACAATGCAAAGACAAATATTGTACTTTTGAATCCGCCACATTTCTAGAGAAGGCTGTTTTTTCAGCTCCAAGAATTGTAACACATTTATTGACTCTAAAACAAAGTCAAACTGCACAACCAATATTTTAATTCGTAGCTATGAATCTCTGCTTTCATGAAAAAACTAAAATGCCCCCCCCAAAAAAATTAATAATAATAATTACTAGTTGTCGGTCAAATTCAGCCACATGTTATACTATTAATAATAATAAAAAACAGGACAAAGTGATATCAACAGCATAGAATATTTGCTATCTAGTGGTATTGTCTAGTCGTAGTGTATTGAAACTAATGCAGAACCTGTGTAATAATAATAATAATTATTATTATTATTATTATTATAATAATAATTATAATTATAATTATAATAATAATAATAATAATAATAATAATAATAATAAATAAAGTTGTATGAGCTGATAATGTATGGAGTGGGACAGACATTTTGAGGTAGGAGGGGGTTGGAACATTCATACTGCATTCTACTAGGAGATATGTGAATGTTTTATTATTCAATAAAACATTCACATATCTCCTAGTAGAATGTTTTATTGTTCAATAAAACATTCTACTAGGAGATATGTGAAGGTTTATAATTCAATAAAACAATAAACAGGTCACATGATCAGTGGTGTTTCTACAGGTCACATGTAAAGCCACTACTTGGTTCAAACCAGTTACCACTTCATCTGTATGACAGCAGGCTGCCTTCTAACCAGTTTAGACCAGTTACCACTTCATCTGTATGACAGCAGGCTGCCTTCTAACCAGTTTAGACCAGTTACCACTTCATCTGTATGACAGCAGGCTGCCTTCTAACCAGTTTAGACCAGTTAACATTTAATCTGTATGACAGCAGGCCTTCTAACCAGTTTAGACCAGTTAACACTTCATCTGTATGACAGCAGGCTAACTTTGACACATCATTGCTCTTTGGAATTTTTAACAAGGGATTAAAACATGACATGTTTGGTAAAAGTGATAATAGTTATAATACCTGTTATGAGTCTGCTCACGTTCTCCACTCGATGGTCAACGATGGACAGCTGAGCTGAAATAATCACAACATTTAATCACTCATTAATACTCATGCAGTTTGATTTCAAAACCATCAATTTCAGTAGTTGATTTAATTTGACGTGTGTGTGTGTGTGTGTGTGTGTGTGTGTGTGTGTGTGTGTGTGTGTGTGTGTGTGTGTGTGTGTGTGTGTGTGTGTGTGTGTGTGTGTGTGTGTGTGTGTGTGTGTGTGTGTGTGTGTGTGTGTGTGTGTGTGTGTGTGTGTGTGTGTGTGTGTGTGTGCGCGCGTGCGTGCGTGCCACAACAACTGTGTGAGTAGTGCAGTAACGTTTGGTGTTTACATTGTCAGGCCTTCAAATCCAGTTCTATTGGTGATTTAGTTCCCATTTGATATTGTGTTCAATGTTTTTTTGTGTGTGACTATTTTCATGGCAGACCCCTGAACAATGTTTGTTCCATGTTTGGTGCGTATCGGTTAACAGTGCACCTCACAAGTCTGGATTTTATGTTTGTGACATTGTGTGCAAGAACAATACTGGGGTTGCCTAGAGACAATCAGAATCAACAGCCACACTAATCAGTATGTATTGACAGAGTTTTCAACATGAGTTTTCTAACAATGAAAGTATAATACCTTCATTGTGTCTGTTCACTTCCTCCACTCGACCCTCAGTTAGATTCAACCTCATGTCTACGCTGGACAGTTGAGCAAGGTTGGCTGAAATCATCACAATATTAACATTAAATCACTCATTAATACTCAAGCAGTTTGATTAAAACATCAGCAGTGTTTACAGTTAACCTTATTTGACATAAAAAATATGTTTTAATTCTATGAATCAAATAAGGGTGAGGGAGAGATTTCTGTTGAACCTGAATTTAGTCCAGAGATCATGCACTTATTTTAATAAAATCTGCCTATGAAGAGAGCTTTTTTTTAAAATTAATACATAATACAATTATTTTGTTTAAGTTTGAGCCCAGATGAAGAGAGATTTTAGGCATTCATTCTTGTTCACACTGAAGGGTAATTTTGACCCAAACAGTAGGTGTTAGTAGGCAAGAAAGCTCAATCAAGCAAGTGTTAAAACACTTCTGGGTCATTTTAAAGGCTACTCTGGCTTTTTAGTTTACTCCAGACAGTTTTTATGTTGCTTATTCAACATTTAAATATTTCATATTCATGTTATAAGACATGAATGACATTGTTACTTTATGGTACCTTAAATTTATGTCACATTACGGGACAAATGTAATTATTTCCTCCTAAGATACAGTATGTCACAAGGACAACTTGAGAGAATGTCAGTTTCCATTAGGACAGATTTGAAAATATCCACTTGAACCTCAGCATCTCTAATCTCGTGGTAACATTCACCAAAAATAGACTATCTCTAAGCTCACATCGCGTGACTTTTGATGTGTTAGGAACTTGTAGATCTGCTATTTTTGTTGAAGAGATTTGGTGTAGATGGAAAAAGAGCGCATCAAGCAAATCAAGTATAGAGGGTTATGGTTAAAGTGGTTAAACTGAAGTGATTTTGATCAATTACAAATATTATCAAAGTATTCTGCGGCACCCCTGGACTTGTGACACCCTAGGGTGCCACAGCACCCACTTTGAGAAACCCTGCATTATAGTACATTAAATGTTTGCTAAATGTGAAGTTATAATACCTGCATTGTGTCTGTTCACCTTCATTTCCACACTGGACAGCTTAGCAAGGTTGGCTGAAATCATCACAATATTAACATTAAATCACTCATTAATACTCATGCAGTTTGATTAAAACACCAGTAGTGTTTACAGTTAATCTGATTTGACATAAAAGTATGAATTTTAAAACTTTTGAATTATATGAATCAAATATTAGTGAGGTAGAGATTTCTGTTGAACATGAATTTATCCTAGAGGTCATATACTTATTTTTTTATAGCATTTTAAATACATAAATACAATTTACAATTTAGGCATTTAGCAGATGCTCTTAAGTCAGAGCAACTTACAGTAAGCAAGGAAAACACGAGGTAATACATCAAATGTTAAACTATGTTGTTTAAGTTTGACCCCAGCTTATGAGAGATTTTAGGCTTTAAATATTTTTCACACTGAAGGGTCATTTTGACCCAGCCATTTTGTGTAAGTAGGCAAAAAACTCAGTCAAGCAAGTGTTAAAACACTTCTGGGGTCATTTTAACGTCTACTCTGGCTTTGTGTTTCACCCCAGACAGTTTTTATGTTGCTTGATTCAACATTTACTTATACATATTTCATATTTATGTCATAAGACATGAATGACGTTGTTACTTTATGCCACCTAAGTTTATATCACATTACGGGACTTTTAATTATTTCCCCCTAAGATACAGTATGTCACAAGGACAACTTGAGAGAATGTCAGTTTCCATTAGGACAGATTGAAAATATCCACTACTCTTGTGCTAGTGTTCACCAACAATAGCAGATCTACAAGCTCACATCAAGTCACTTTGTGACGTATTTTGAGCTTGTAGATCTGTTATTTTTGGTGTAGATGGATGAAGAGCGCACCAAGCATCTCAAGTATAGAGGGTTATGGTTAAACTGAAGTGATTTTGATCATTTCAAATATTATCAAAGTATTTTGCGGCACCCCTGGACTTGTGTTACAGCACCCTGAGGTGTCAAAGCACACACTTTGAGAAACCCTCCATTATAGTACATACAATGTTTGCTAAATGTGAAGTTATAATACCTGCATTGTGTCTGTTCACCTTCATTTCCACACTGGACAGCTTAGCAAGGTTGGCTGAAATCATCACAATATTAACATTAAATCACTCATTAATACTCAAGCAGTTTGATTAAAACATCAGCAGTGTTTACAGTTAACCTTATTTGACATAAAAAATATGTTTTAATTCTATGAATCAAATATGGGTGAGGGAGAGATTTCTGTTGAACCTGAATTTAGTCCAGAGATCATGCACTTATTTTAATAAAATCTGCCTATGAAGAGAGCTTTTTTTTTAAATTAATACATAATACAATTATTATGTTTAAGTTTGAGCCCAGATGAAGAGAGATTTTAGGCATTCATTCTTGTTCACACTGAAGGGTAATTTTGACCCAAACAGTAGGTGTTAGTAGGCAAGAAAGCTCAATCAAGCAAGTGTTAAAACACTTCTGGGTCATTTTAAAGTCTACTCTGGCTTTTTAGTTTCACTCCAGACAGTTTTTATGTTGCTTATTCCACATTTAAATATTTCATCTTCATGTTATAAGACATGAATGACATTGTTACTTTATGGTACCTTAAATTTATGTCACATTACGGGACGTAAAAATTTAATTATTTCCTCCTAAGATACAGTATGTCACAAGGACAACTTGAGAGAATGTCAGTTTCCATTAGGACAGATTGAAAATATCCACTTAAACCTCAGCATCTCTAATCTCGTGGTAACATTCACCAAAAATAGCCGATCTATAAGCTCACATTGCGTGACTTTTAACATGTTAGGAACTTGTAGATCTGCTATTTTTGTTGAAGAGATTTAGTGTAGATGGAAAAAAGAGCGCATCAAGCAAATCAAGTATAGAGGGTTATGGTTAAAGTGGTTAAACTGAAGTGATTTTGATCAATTCCAAATATTATCAAAGTATTCTGTGGCACCCCTGGCCTTGTGTCACGGCACCCTAGGGTGTCACAGCACACACTTTGAGAAACCCTGCATTATAGTACATACAATGTTTGCTAAATGTGAAGTTATAATACCTGCATTGTGTCTGTTCACCTTCATTTCCACACTGGACAGCTGAGCAAGTTTGGCTGAAATCATCACAATATTAACATTAAATCACTCATTAATACTCATGCAGTTTGATTGAAACACCAGTAGTGTTTGCAGTTAATCTGATTTGACATAAAAGTATGAATTTTAAAACTTTTGAATTCTATGAATCAAATATTGGTGAGGTAGAGATTTCTGTTGAACCTGAATTTATCCTAGAGGTCATATACTTATTTTAATAAAATCTGGCTGTAAAGAAAGTTTTAATTTTTTATAGAATGTTAAATACATAAATACAATGTACAATTTAGGCATTTAGCAGATGCTCTTAATTCAGAGCAACTTACAGTAAGCAAGGAAAACACAAGGTAATACATCAAATGTTAAACTATTTTGTTTAAGTTTGAGCCCAGATTATGAGAGATTTTAGTCTTTAAATATTTTTCACACTGAAGGGTCATTTTGACCCAGCCATTTTGTGTAAGAAGGGGCAAAAAAACTCAGTCAAGCAAGTGAACACTTCTGGGTCATTTTAAAGTCTACTTTGGTTTTTGTGTTTCACCCCAGACATTTTTTATGTTTGATTCAATATTTACAAAATTCATATTCATGTCATAAGACATGAATGACATTGTTACTTTATGGCACCTTAAATTTATGTCATTTATATCAAAAATGTAATTATTTCCCCCTAAGATACAGTCATAGGCGGCGGGTGAGCCTGACTGGGAAGGCTATATTGACCAATAATTGGTCTATATAATGCTGCGCACATATATTATATATAATTTGCACAATCCCCAGCATAATATTTGGGAAGGTTTAGCCTACCCAAGCCTTCATTACCCGCCGCCTATGGATACAGTACGTCAGAAGGACAACTTGAGAGAATGTCAGTTTCCATTAGGACCGATTTGAAAATATCCACTTGAACCCCAGCATCTCTAATCTTGTGGTAACGTTCACCAAAAATAGCAGATCTACAAGCTCACATCAAGTCACTTTGTGATATGTTATGAGTTGTAGTGCTGCTATTTTTGTTGAAGAGATTTGGTGTAGATGGAAAAAGAGCGCACCAAGCAAATCAAGTATAGAGGGTTATGGTTAAAGTGGTTAAACTGAAGTGATTTTGATCAATTACAAATATTATCAAAGTATTCTGTGGCACCCCTGGACTGTGGCACCCCTGGACCATAGGGTGTCACAGCACCTACTTTGAGAAACCCTGCATTATAGTACATAACACGTTTGCTAAATGTGAAGTTATAATACCTGCTTGGTGTCTGTTCAGTTGCTCCACCCTCATTGCTACGCTGGACAGTTGAGCAAGGTTGGCTGAAATCATCACAATATTATAGCCAGTATACAAAAAAGCTCAATCAAGCAAGTGTTAAAACACTTCTGGGTCATTTTAAAGTCTACTTTGGCTTTTGTGTTTCACTCCAGACAGTTTTTATGTTGCTTGATTCAACATTTACATATTTCATATTCATGTCATAAGACATGAGTGACATTGTTACTTTATGGCACCTTTAATTTCTGTCACATTACAGGACGTAAACATTTAATTCTTTCCTCCTAAGATACAGTATGTCACAAGGACAACTTCAGAGAATGTCAGTTTCCATTAGGACAGATTGAAAATATCCACTTGAACCCCAGCATCTCTAATCTTGTGGTAACGTTCACCAACAATAGACCTTTTGTTAAGCCCCGCCCCTCTCCCCTAAGCCCCGCCCCTTCGGACACTTTCACAGCTGGCTCACTCACTTCAATGTAAATTTCATGGATCTTATACATTATATGTTCGTTCATTTTTGGAACCAGAGCTTCGAAATCTCTTCCAAATCCGTCAACAAGGCCTGCCGTATGCACTGGAAAAATATGTGCATGACTATTAAAAAACAAAACAGTGTTTAATCATATATGAAAAACTATAGGATCTGCATCGTCTAATAATCAACTCAACAGGAGGGGGAGGAGACCACAGGGTTACATTAAGACTAGGAAGTGACCGACCGACCGTGTCATTGAAGAAGATTAGCAATATTAATATCATCAACATTCATATTATATAACAGTAGCGTCCCCAGGAATTACATTTAGGGCAGGCGAGATTCCCCCCCCCCCCCCCCCGCATGTATTAAAAAAACATGTATTAAAATAAATATTGCAAGTGTTAAATTTACTTTGTAGGTAGGCTATATTTATTAAGTGATAGGCTACAGTTTGTAGTCTTGACTCTTGTTGTTACCCTGCGGTAAAACTCCTGTCTGGTAGTTGAGTTGAATTGATATCCTATTGTTTTTCATATATGATAAAACACTGTTTTCTAAAATAGTCATGCACATATTTTTCCAGTGCATACGGCAGGCCTTGTTGACGGATTTGGAAGAGATTTCGAAGCTCTGGTTCCCAAATTTAATGTATAAGATCCATGAAATTAACATTGAAGTGAGGCGGGGCTTATGGGAGAGGGGCGGGGCTGAGCGAAAGGTCTATTGCCGATCTACAAGCTCACAACACGTCACTTTGTGATGTGTTGTGAGTTTGTAGATCTGCTATTTTTGGTGATTTGGTGTAGATGGATAAAGAGCACACCAAGCAAATCAAGTATAGAGGGTTATGGTTAAAGTGGTTAAACTGAAATGATTTTGATCAATTACAAATATTAAAGTATTGTATCACGGAACCCTAGGGTGTCACAGCACCCACTTTGAGAAACCCTGCATTAAAGTACATAAAATGTTAACTAAATGTGAAGTTATAATACCTGCATTGTGTCTGTTCAGTTGCTCCACTTGACTGTCACTTACATTCACTCTCATTTCTACGCTGGACAGCTGAGCTGAAATAATCACATTAACAATAAATCACTCATTAATACTAATGCAGTTTGATTAAAACACCAGTATACAAAATCTGGCAGTAAACAACGTTTTTATTGTGTTATAGAGTGTAGCATTTTAAATGCATAAATACAATTTACAATGTCGGCATTTAGCATCTTAGTTCAGAGCGACTTACAGTAAGCAAAGAAAACACAAGGTAATACATCAAATGTTAAACTATTTTGTTTAAGTTTGAGCCCAGATTATGAGAGATTTTAGGCATTAAATCTTTTTCACACTGAACGGTCATTTTGACCCAGCCAGTATGTATAAGTAGGCAAGAACGCTCAGTAATGCAAGTCTTTAAACACTTCTGGGGTCATTTTAACGTCTACTCTGTCTTTGTGTTTCACCCCAGACAGTTTTTATGTTCCTTGATTCAATATTTACATATTTCATATTCATGTTATAAGACACGCCCCCCTTTCTATATGAACCCATTGTGTCTTCAAACTCCATTTTAACCATGTTAGACTCATTGAAAACACACGTCTCTGCTTCTAGTGACTGATATTGTCCTTCTAATGAATATAATATATAGTATTACCACTGCACAGTATTCATTATAACATAATGAATATAATATGTAGTATTACCACTGCACAGTATTCATTATAACATAATGAATATAATATGTAGTATTACCACTGTACAGTATTCATTATAACATAATGAATATAATATGTAGTATTACCACTGCACAGTATTCATTATAATGAATATAATATGTAGTATTACCACTGCACAGTATTCATTATAACATAATGAATATAATATGTAGTATTACCACTGTACAGTATTCATTATAATGAATATAATATGTACCTGCATTCTGTCTGTTCATTATAGAACATAAAGGTTATAATATACCTGCATTCTGTCTGTTCATTATAGAACATAAAGGTTATAATACCTGCATTCTGTCTGTTCATTATAGAACATAAAGGTTATAATACCTGCATTCTGTCTGTTCATTATAGAACATAAAGGTTATAATACCTGCATTCTGTCGGTTCAGTTCCTCACTCGCAGTGAGCCTCTTTTCCATGGCCGTCAGTTTAGCAAGGAGGGCTGAAAACAGAAGAGCATCAGCATTAACATTCAGTCAATCATAAATACTAAATAGTTTCATTTAAAATGCATCAATAAGAGTGGTTTCTAATAAGATATGTGGTTATTAATAATGAATAAGTATTATGTGGATAACCTCCAATAAACTCCTTCTGTCCTTCTCTATACTTCTCCATCAGCACTCTCAGGGGGAACCATTATCCGTTTAGACCAAGTGTTTGACTGTACTCATGCTGTGTAATAATAATAATATAAAATATTCAATCAATCAATCCTTGGCATAAACCCATACTGCTGCTCCCTAATTGTCGCATCTCCTCTTAGCCTAGCTTCCACTTCCAATAATATTCCAAATATTCCACATTTTATTGCAAGAGTTTTAAAAAATAGCAGATCTACAAGCTCATAATGCGTCGCATCGCCCTCAAATAGCCCTTGCAGAGGTTTAAAGTGCTCTTGTGATGTAGTATAGTTGCTTGTTTTCCTAGAGCTGGTTGCTTATTTCTCACAAAATATGGCAACACTGCAACACAAACGTATCGACCTTTTTAGATAGATGACAAGCGACCAAGAGAAGAGAAAGGAACACAAAGTAGAAGTCTGCTCTATAGTTCTGATTATTAAAAAGTATTGCCTTTAGGGGCGTCTCCCACTGTGTAATACAGTAGGTGGACAGTAGGTGGCAGGGCCGAGCAACTATTGACTGGCTGGCTAAAGTAATTGTTGGGGAATTGAATTGAAACAATATACTGTAGAAGCCTACTATAGCAGTAATTATACTTTAAATTGTGTTTCAATGTCATTTTGTAGTCTCATATGTATTGCTTCTGATCTTTATGTAGGCATTTTATCAACATGTTGTCAACATTTATTCCTCTACATGTCATCACATGCAAACACTATATATATATATATATATATATATATATATATATATATATATATATATATATATATATATATATATATATATATATATATATATATAATAATTAATAATAATAATAATGGCTTTTATTTATAATGTAAAGTGCACCACAGACAATACTCAAATGTTTTACTTGAGTAAAAGTATCAATACCACAATGTAGAAATAATCTGTTACAAGTAAAATTCTGGTATGCAGAATTTACTTACTTTAGTAAAAGTATAAAAGTGTTGGCATCAAAATATACTTAAAGCACCAAAAGTAAAAGTACTCATTATGCAGAATATCCCATTTCAAGTTTTCAAAATGTACAACCATATTTTGGGAATAGTAGATCTACAAGCTACAAGTGTGAGCTTTTAGATCGGCTATTTTCTAATAGCCTAAATGTGTGTGTGTGTGTGTGTGTGTGTGTGTGTGTGTGTGTGTGTGTGTGTGTGTGTGTGTGTGTGTGTGTGTGTGTGTGTGTGTGTGTGTGTGTGTGTGTGTGTGTGTGTGTGTGTGTGTGTGTGTGTGTGTGTGTGTGTGTGTGTGTGTGTGTCTCTCTCTCTCCCTGTCAATTAAATTCAAAGGGCTTTATTGGCATGAGAAAACATACTGCATGTTTACATTGCCGAAGCAAAAGAGGAACAATAACAATACAATCAAAACAAAATAATGTATGTACAATTAAAAGGGAATATAAATGATGTGTACACAGAGATGTGTTTACATAGCAACTGAGGGAAATCTAACTTATGAAAACATAATAAGTGTGCATTTGCTGTCAGAAACAGTTATAAATAAATATCCACCTAAATATCCACATAGGAAAGGTTAGCTTGGGATAAGCTTTTACAAAATTGGGGACAACTGTAAAACTTTAAAGGTACAGTAATTGCTCTGTTTGTATGTACATTGTACCTATGTTCCTATTTGTGTGATAGGAACTTATTATATATATATATGTTTTTACATTAACCACTTGAACCCTATGCTGGGGGGAACAGGCTAAACTTGTAGATCGGCAATTTTTTCAGCAAACAGGTTTGGTGTATCAAAGAGCAGACCAAGTACAGAGCCAAAGATCTTGTTTACTAAGTATTGAGAGTGTAAGTTAAATGTCTGAAAATGTATTCATGGTTAAATGTTAATAGCCCCTAGAGGGTAGTAGAGTACAGGGTGACGTCCTGAGTGAGACACATATTTAAGAGGGTTCTGAACAGGCAGCTAACGGGTCGGTAATCTGTGGGTCCTCACAACACTGCCGGTAGCGTGTTGTTGAGAGGGGGATGTTCGAGTGCTGACCTGTTAATCGGTAAGCCTGTTTGTTTCTGTATTGTATCCTCGCTTTTACTGTTGTAGTATGTTATATGGTCTACAATGAGAAATGTTTTTATATCGTCAGGTCTGTGACACTTTTGGTGCTCTTGTCGTGCCTGTCCATTGTTTGGGGTGTGGCCTCTTCAGTTACATGTAGGCATTTAAACTGGAGAAATGTGAGTATTATGTCTGTGTAAGGGTTGGTATATGTTCAATAGTTTATATGTTTCTGGGTAACATTGTGTTTAACTTGCATGTATCATTGCTCTAATGGATACAGGTGGAGAGGGGGGGCTGTTCTCTGTGTGTGTGTGTGTGTGTGTGTGTGTGTGTGTGTGTGTGTGTGTGTGTGTGTGTGTGTGTGTGTGTGTGTGTGTGTGTGTGTGTGTGTGTGTGTGTGTGTGTGTGTGTGTGTGTGTGTGTGTGTGTGTGTGTGTGTGTGTGTGTGTGTGTGTGTGTGTGTGTGTGTGTGTGTAACCTGTTGAGAGGGAGGTTTGCCTGTGTGAAACCACTGAACAGCTTGTATAAACTTAAGAGCTATATGGTAAGGTAATCCTTTTATTGGTTTGCCTATTGTAATTTACCTGTGACACTGTATTAGTGCATAATGTTGTGTTGGTATTGTATGCTATCGTGCCATGTGTATAATATGAACTGACAAATGTGCTTTGTTGTTGATTGTAGATCCATGTGGAACAAGCAGCACCTTAAGGACCCTGTTCCTTTCCCTTCATTAATTGCTTTATTTTGATTTGTTTTGTAACAAGCAAATAAATGCAAGAACCATTTTGTAAACCTTTCTATAATAAAATATTTACAAAATGGTACTTGCAAGAGTGACTCAATAGCTTGGGAAGACTGGTACAAAACAAATCAAAATAAAGCAATTAATGAAGGGAAAGGAACAGGGTCCTTAAGGTGCTGCTTGTTCCACATGGACGTAGTACAATCAACGACAAAACACATTTGTCAGTTCATATTATACACATGGCACGATGGCATACAATACCAACACAACATAATGCACTAATACAGTGTCACAGGTAAATTACAATAGGCAAACCAATAAAAGGATTACTTTACCATATAGCTCTTAAGTTTATACACACTGTTCAGTGGTTTCACACAGGCAAACCTCCCTCTCAACAGGTTACACACACACACACACACACGCACGACACACACACACACACACACACACACACACACACACACACACACACACACACACACACACACACACACACACACACACACACACACACACACAGCAGAACAGCCCCCCCCCCTCCACCTGTATCTGTTGGAGCAATGACATCATACATGTAAGTTAAACACAATGCTACACAGAAACATATAAACTATTGAACATATATCAACCCTTGCACAGACATAATACTCACATTTCTCCAGTTTAAATGCCTACATGTAACTGAAGAGGCCACACCCCAAACAATGGACAGGCACGACAAGAGCACCAAAAGTGTCACAGACCTGACGATATAAAAACATTTCTCATTGTAGACCATATAACATACTACAACAGTAAAAGCGAGGATACAATACAGAAACAAACAGGCCGATTAACAGGTCAGCACTCGAACATCCCCCTCTCAACAACACGCTACCGGCAGTGTTGTGAGGACCCACAGATTACTAGCCTGTTCAGAACCCTCTTAAATATGTGTCTCACTCAGGACGTCACCCTGGCCTGTACTCTACTACCCTCTAGGGGCTACATTCACTAACATGAATCCAACATATTAATAGGAAGATCATGTGTAAACAAACACAACATTAACTTACACAACACTGATGATAGTGCTGTCTATGGTCTATGAATTCTATGATTGTATTTTGTATCTGCCACACAATGTTATACAATATGTAGAGTCTAGCACTTTTTTCTGTACTGTACAATTGTTTTGAAATTACAAGCACATAAAGCACTTATAATATATAGAAAAATAAATCAAATTGTGTACCACAGATGTGTTAATCTTAACTTCAATATCAACATCAAATTTAACAAATCAGTTTTGTATGAAATTAAATTAAACATAACTATAACCAGGGTTGCATTACTCATGGGACGGCCTTGCACGGCGTGCAAGAACCTATTTGACCAATAGCACGCGCAGGCACACGCCTAGATTTAAAACCACTTTAAATTCACACCTCAACAAAGTTTACAAAGGCTCCCCCGACTCACACCAGGTGAATGAACATAGGAATGAGCCTAGATGCATATCAATTGTCCATTGTGTGACCTGTAGTGTAGGTGTTAAGCCACGTGCGCGTCACGTCATTAAAATAGAGTACAACCACGTTCCAATTCAGCAATGCAACACTGACTATAACTAGTAAGTAAACTAACTATCCTAATGTGTCAGCCTGGGCTAACCACAACAATGTTTAGTGTTTAATGTTTAATTTAAATGGTCTCTGCCAGAGTGTGTGGTTTGGTTGGTTGTGAGGGGGGGGGGAGTGTCTATTTACTGCTCAGAGAGCCAATCCTGCGTAGAGCCCGCCTACTGTATCCGGTAGTTTACGGAAACAAATAGGCACGTACAAAGGCCGTGGCCATATCCGGTCTAGACCGGATCTGCAACCTGTAAAGTTAACTGATCCCAGACAGTCTAACGTTGACAAGGCCAGCGTTGCCAGGTTTTGCGAGAGAAACAAGCAACCAGGTCTATGAAAACAAGCCCAAAAGAAGCAACTAATAGGCCACATGAGCACTTTAAAACCTATATGTTGGCTATTTGAAAATAGCAGATCTACAAGCTCACAACGCGTCGCAACACGAGGCGTTGTGAGCTTGCAAATCTGCTATTTCAAAGAAAATGTGGAATATTTTTTAAACCTTTTAATGACACAAATGTTGTATGGGAGTCCTGACTCCCTGGCATAACATATTTTCAGATGGGGGTGCGCAGACAAATGCATATTAATTTGGGGGTATTTTACATGAAAGAATGAGAATCCCTGGTTCAAACAACCCCAAAATAAGCATCTAAACACTTTAGAAACAAGTCCAAAATACCACAACCCGCAGCTACCAACAAGCAACTTTACAGAAAAACAAGCCCAAAGTTTTTTTCCTATGTATTAGTCACCCCATGGAGACTTGAATTCATGGATGTTTTTTTGTTTTTGTCTCATTCCTAAGACAATAATTTGATGACCGGTAGCAGATCCGGTAGGAGACACAAAGAGTCTTCTTTGTGTCTCCTACCGGTCATCACATTATTGGCTTAGGAATGCGACAAAAAAACAAAACAAAACATGAATTCAAGTCTCCATGGGGTGACTAATCCATAGAAAAAAATCATTTAGGGGGTGACTATCCCTTTAAAATACGTTAGTCTGTTAAATAGGTTAATAATTGCTTCTCTGCTCAGAGAGAGAGAGAGAGAGAGAGAGAGAGAGAGAGACCGAGACCGAGACCGGTCGGTCTAGGGGCGCGGTTTGGACAGCGTGATCTAATGAGAGTGACGACACTAGCGTTGACTCCCATTGTAAGAATGGAATGCAGAAATGCTCTGTCTATCTCGATGAGGAAGTTCCAAATTTTGGAACTACAGCCCATAGTGGCCCGCTCTGCGGGGAGATCAAAGCGTGTCATAACTCTCTCTCTCTATGGGTCTGGGTTTGGATTCCAGTGGCTCTCTGGGGGCGGGGTTTGCCCAAAGCTCTGGTTAGTTCCCAGTTACCTTTTTGGTAATGGCGACGGAACCACTGTCCATCCATCCATCCATCCATCCATACATCCATACATACATGCAATTAATGATGTATTATTTGAGTAACAGTAAGTCATTTTCCAATGTCTCTGTCTTACCTGCATTCACAGAACTTCCTCCTGGTGCTTCCACCTCATTCTTACTGGAATTAGATTGGTTGTCCGTTTCTGAAAAATACACACAATCACATTGTGTCAAACAAACAGAGAGTTTCATGAGTCTCATGAGTTTCATCCATATCCACTTTATTTATATATGCATTTATATATTTTATATGTATTTATATATCTCATATGTATTTATATATTTCATCCATATCCACCGTATTCTGACTGTGAGATGTTTTTGTTACGTCGGGAGTGTTAACTACAAGATTTATAGGCTACCATAGACTGACCCCCCCCCTCCCCTTTAAATGAAAGAGAAAAAATATTTTGTCTGTAATTTCCCTTTTCTCTGCAACAAACTTCATTCAGTTTCGTAAAAATAAAGTCAATTACAAATTGTCCCCCATTTAGTTTGTAACCTTTATTTAATATGTTTGTAACCCTTTTTTAACATGTTTGTAACTTTTATTTAACACAGAGAATCACATTAATGTACGAGACCTCTTTGTATTTATGGGGGAGGGGCTAAAATTAGGCAATTTTGTGATTGACTTTTTACAAAACTTTAAGAAGTTTGCTGCACAGAAAAGGGAAATTACATTTTTCACATTAGTTAACACTCCCAACGTAACTGTTTTGTTCAATCTAACATTATACAAAAAGTAATAATGCACCAAAATCAATCTTCACACTTATTATTCAGATGGGTCAGCCAGTGATACTAATAATAATCAAATTAGTGTTTAGAATATTTAATTATAGTGTATTTTTCAAAAACGCGGTTAGTGATGTATGATCAAAACTGGCATATAAAGGGTAAAGTTTTTATTGTGATTAAGTAAATCATATAATCTTATAATCATATAAATGAAACAAGATCCCCTTCATGGAAAAAATAGGGAAAATGTTGATCTTTCATAATTCTATTTTAGTTTAAAATTCAAAATGCAAATATTGTAGTTAACACTCCCAATGTAACTTCTTTTCAATCTGACATTATAATAAAGTAATAAATGTACCAAAAAAAGGATATTGATAATTAAAAACTATAACAACCTTGGTTGTGAGCTTGTAGTTTTGTCTTGGTCGTGAGCTATTTTCACAATATATACTATAATACAGTATGAAGTATATAGGCTGGATAAGAGGTTTAAAGGGCAAGACCACTTTGGTAGAGGTTTGGGTTGTGTAGTTAGTTACCTTGCCATGATGTAACTCCAAAGGTGGACAAGAAATCTATTTATAATAATAAATAATAATAATAATAATAATTGCTCTATTGATTAGAAATTGATAATTCAAAATATGCTCCTCATTGACTTACATTGTACAGTGAAACGTCTCTCAAAGTCACTCTTAGCACATAAACGAACACAAACAAAGTTGATTAAGACAATGTAGAACATCACCAAACCCAGTACTATTTGTTTTTTTAATAAAACAATTCAACTTCCTGTTGATTTTGCTATTCTTATTCTTATTCTTGCGGACTGGATCCGCAGATCTGGATCCGGACCTTCAAATAGTAAAATCAACAGGAAGTTGACATTTTCATATACAAAATAAACGGTAATTGGTTTGGTGATGTTCTATGCTGTCTGAATCAACTTTGTTTGTGTTCGTTTACATGCTAATAGACTGACTTTGAGAGCTGTTTCAGCGTACAATGTAAGTCAATGAGGAGCATATTTAGAATTATCAATTTCTAATCAATGGAGCAATAATCTTTGATTTCCTGTCTACCTTTGGAGTTACATCATGGCAAGGTAACTACACAACCCAAAACTCTACCAACGTGGTCTTGCCCTTTAATCAGCATCTCCATCATCCTTACCTTGGTTCTCATGATGGTTGAGGCTCACGTCCAACGCTGTTTCTTGGTTCTCATCATGTTTGAGGCTCAGCTGGAACTGAAGGTCAGGCTCAGCTGAACACAGACAGAAGAGGAAGATCAGCAAAACACCAGCAGTCTTCATCCTGAAATGCTCTATCAATGCTGCGCATGCAGCATCTTATATACACACCTACCTGGTAACCTGAGATGCTTTTTTCTTTTTTTTGCAGATGTGCACTCTGTGAGTCTTGCCTCCACGTAGTCATTGGCATGTGGACAGACGTGACGTGTGAACACGGATGTAATTAGAAACGTGTTGACGGAGGTGTTGACCAATGTCTTGTTTTGTCTGAACAACAGATGAAGCTTTGGATGACAATGCAGTTTTTGTGTGTGCATGCGTGAGGGAATTCAATGGCCGCCTCAGTTAAACTTGATGCTCCTGCACTGTCCAAGTAAGGTTAAGGCTAACCCTAAATGAAACCACAGACTGGAGTCAAATGGGTTAGGTAGTAACTCTGGGGACCCCTAGGGGGTCCCCAGAGTTACTACAGGGGGGCCGGAAAATGTTTGTTTGATAGGAACTTTTTTACATTAACCACTTGAACCCTAGTATCTCTATTCTGGGGGAAACATTCACCCAAAATAGCCGATCTACAAGCTCAGAACGTGTTTCAGCGTGATGTGTTGTGAGCTTGTAGATCGGCTATTTTTTGGCCATGACGTTTGGTGTAAGGTGAAAAAAGAGTTAAAGAGTTTGTGTGTGTGTGTGTGTGTGTGTGTGTACATGTACATCTGTGATGCAGTGGTGGAAAAAAGTACTAAAATGTTTTACTTAAGTAAAAGTATCAATACTGCAATGCAGAAATACTCTGTCACAAGCAAAACAAATCCGAAAATCTAAATTTACTTGAGTAAAAGTACAAAGGTATTGGCATCAAAATGTACAAAAAGTATAAAGTACTCATTATGCAGAATGTCCCATTTCCCAAGTTTTACCTTTCTAGAAATGCACTCGAGTAAAAGTAAAGTATTTGTCTTGGAAATGTACTCGAGTAAGAGTAATCAGTGTCAAAACAATCTAATACTCAAGTAAAGTACAGATCCTCAAAATATGTACTTACGTACAGTACTCAAGTACATTTACTCTACTGTCCACCACTAATAGAAGGAAATAACACAGATAAATAAGTTACACCTGCAGATTCTCAGAAGGAAATGAATGGTGAAGAAATGACAAAGAAAAAAGTGATACTTCTGTAACTTAATTCTGAAGGAGGAAACAAAACTAACGAATGTATTTCATCATCGTAGGTTGATTCATTCACCTTGTTGTTCTGCTGGCTTCAGACACACACACACACACACACACACACACACACACACACACACACACACACACACACACACACACACACACACACACACACACACACACACACACCCAGAGAGAGACACACACACACACACACACACACACACACACACACACACACACACACACACACACACACACACACACACACACACACACACACACACACACAGAGAGAGAGAGATAAAAGATGGACAGATAGTCACTGTCAGGCAGAAACATTAAACATTAATTATTAAACATTTTAAACATTAAAACCCAGTCTTATTGGTGTGGGATTAGAGAAGGACAGTAATGGTTAAATATATGGGTCTTCAACATGGGATTGGGGACCCCTAGGGGGTCCACAGAGTTACTACAGGGTTAGTAACTCTGAGGACCCCTAGGGGGAAGTCACGTGTGTGTGTGTGTGTGTGTGTGTGTGTGTGTGTGTGTGAGAACAGGACAAGCAGGGTTTTTACAACATCATTAATGAATCAACCTACGATGACAGCTTGATGAAAATCTTTCCTCCATCAGTATAATGTTACACTAGTATCAGTTTACTTCTTCATTCCTTCACTGTTCACATGCCACCAAAGAACACAGTGTGTGACTTATTTATCTGTTTCCTCCTATTTACCACCACTTAACAACACTTATAATGTATTATGTATTTATAGACTTAACAACACTTATAATGTATTATGTATTTATAGACTTAACAACACTTATAATGTATTATGTATTTATAGACTTAACAACACTTATAATGTATTATGTATTTATAGACTTAACAACACTTATAATGTATTATGTATTTATAGACTTAACAACACTTATAATGTATTATGTATTTATAGACTTAACAACACTTATAATGTATTATTTTATACAGTTAACAGCAGTTAAATCCGTAAATCTAAATTTACTTGAGTAAAAGTACAAAAGTATTGGCATCAAAATGTACTTAAAGTACCAAAAGTATAAAGTACTCATTATGCAGAATGTCCCATTGCACAAGTTTTCAAATGTATAAAAAAATATATATAATACGTAAAGTACAGATCCTCAGAATATGTACTTAAGTACAGTACTCAAGTACATTTACTCTACTGTCCATCACTGATTATTACTGCTGTTATCTGGTGGGAAATAGAAGGAAATTGGCACAGATAAATAACACAGATAAATAACACAGATAAATAACATAGATAAATAACATAGATAAATAACATAGATAAATAACACAGATAAATAACACAGATAAATAAGTTACACCTGCAGATTCTCAGAAGGAAATGAATGGTGAAGAAATGACAAAGAAAACACGCACACGCGCGCACACACACACACACACACACACACACACACACACACACACACACACACACACACACACACACACACACACACACACACACACACACACACACACACACACACACACACACACACACACACACACACACAGGTGTGGGGAGCACACAGTAAGGATTAGACAAGGACATGTAATGGTTAAATATATATGGGTCTTCAACAGGGGATTTGGGACCCCCCTCCTCAGAGTTACTACAGGGTTAGGTAGTAACTCTGAGGACCCCTAGGGGGTCCTCAGAGTTACTACAGGGTTAGGTAGTAACACTGGGGACCCCTAGGGGATCCCCAGAGTTACTACAGGGGGGCCGGCAAATGTTTGTTTGATAGGAACTTTATTACATTAACCACTTGAACCCTAGTTCAAGTGGTTAATGTAATAAAGTAATAAATAAGTAATAAAACTGTCAAAAGACAGTGTTTTACTTGAGGACAGAAAGAGAGTTCTACCAGCTAAACCATTTGGTTTGGCAAGGTACGGTAGTGCATCCATTAAGGTGATCAGGTGTTCTCTGTTGATGAGAAATTCCAAGGCATGCACATGTAAGACTACAAGCTACACTTGATTTGTTTTGATTTATTAGACATGATAATTACATGGTAAATGCTTCTCACGGAAACGTCAAGGATAAAATGCCAATGGAACACTGGAACAAGGAAGTTGACTTTCCCCCAAACTTTCCCCCACACTTGAGAGACAAAAAACATATGCTGTGTCATAATAGTTTAATGTGAAGGCACCTGACTTTGATCAGAGGTGAGATAACTTTTAGGTTGGAGGAGGTCCTCATTCCTTCACTGTTCACATGCCAACAAAGAACACGGTGTGTGACTAATTTATCAGTGCCAGTTTCCTCCTATTTACCACCACTTAACAACACTTATAAAGTATTACGTATTTATACACTTAAGAGCACTTATAATGTATTAAGTATTTATACACTTAACAGCACTTATATTGTATTATTTATTAATACAGTTAACAACAGTTATAATGTATTATTTTATACGGTTAAAAACAGTTATAATATATTTTATATGGTTAAAAACAGTTATAATATATTATTTTATACAGTTAAAACAGTGAACTGCAGTTATCATTAGTTTTCTTTTATGCAGGTAAAGGAATACAGGATGTATTAGTTACAATACTTTCCAAAGTGTTGGAGACAGGGCCGGCTAGGGGAGGCTAAGCCTTCTAAATGTCCTGCTGGCTAGAGAGAACATTCTAGAGTATACAGTAGATATAGATATTATCACTATAATGTGTCAATACTCAATACAGAACAAGCTCATACACTATCCACACGTCTGGTGTAGCTGGTATGATTGGCATCATTTGGAGCTTTTCAATCACATACGTGCGACAGTAAATTCCACTTACAGAAGCACGTTGACGCGCCCGATGTAGCTCGGGCCGTCACTTTCTTTCTAATAACACAGAATCACCTGCTAGCTGCAAGCTTACAGCGAGGAGCTGTGACCCGGAAGTGTGAGGTAAGGCTAGCTGGGACTTGCAACCCTGCAAAACTGACTTCATCTGAGAGAAAAGGAAAGCTGTCAGTCAGTGTGGTGTTGTAGCAGGCAGGCAGACAGACAGACAGACAGACAGACAGACAGACAGAGGTTGCCCCAGGTACGATGCCAGGTCAGCATATGTGTCGATGAAATGAAATTTGTCCCTGAGCAAGACTCTTAACCCTAATTGCTCACAGGCCCTCATTGGAAACAAGCCCGCAAGGACTTTCATGAACGTCCTGTTAAAAGGAATTATCCTTATCCACAGACAGCTAGCTTCCAACACATCCCCAGCTGATAATCATTCTGATTAACAGATGTGTTTGATTTTGAAACGCACGCCTTGTGTTGATATTTAGCCTTTTGTGGGGCTCTGTCTGTCTCTAAAGTTTCTACTGTTAAATCCTTGTGTCTCTCCCTCTCTCCTCCTTCTTCTCCTCTCTCTCGCTCTCTCTCTCTCTCTCTCTCTCAGTCTAGTTGGTTGCTGCTGGCTGTAATTGTCTCCACCCGGCCGAAGGCGTGGCTGAGACTATACAGCTGTATACTGTATACTGTATTCTGCACACTGTCCGTCGCGCGTGCCTGCACTGCCCTACGGCCACTGTGGCCTTCATGCCCCCCCCCCCCCCCCCCGCCTGCGCTGCCCCACACTGATTTAACCCTTTCCCTGTCAATACGAGACACACCAGTTGTCTAGTTGAGACTCAACATCAAGTGAAAAGCTACACATTACCAGGTTTGATTTTGAGCCTATATTCCAGTTTAAAATGCTGCCAAGCAACGCTTTGGAGAGAGAGGGGAGAGAGTGGGGAGAGAGAGAGGGGAGAGAGAAGGGGAAACTTGTAAAATACATAAAATCTCTAATCTGTGAATCTAATGTGATTCATGTGACCCCTACCTATCAGTGAAGTCCAGGGCTGAATGTGACAAATATTGAGACCAATATGACTTTGTACAAATATTGGTAATTTGCCAATACATTATTTTGTGAATTGAATGGGTTATATTTCACAGATAGTTATACTATTCTTGTACTATATTAAAATGAAATCATCCTTAACCTTCAAGTTAAATTCATTATTTCCGTGGGATTAAAAATCATTGTTTTATTTGATGGTCTTCCTGCCCTGGCATTTGGCCTTTGTGTCCTTAAAAACATTGACAACACCAAAGGCCAAGTGGCCTTGACCCTAACATGACCAAATTCCAGGCCTTTAGTTGTAACCTCAAGGTTTACACACTGCTCATGCGTTAACCTTTGTTTTAGTTCAGTGGTTCTCAACCTGTGGTATGCGTACCACCGGTGGTACGCGGGACCCCCTCTGGTGGTACGCAGAGCAACTGCCCAAACAAAGAAAAAAGTGTGAACTGAGATATAAAATAATATAAAAACGTATAATAGGCTACTATCGAAATACTTCTATGAATTATTTATAACTTTACCATGATATCATGGAAATGAGATGCTTTCCTGTATATTAATACGATTACGTTGTCAGTGCCGTGTTTATGTTGGCTTTGTGTCGGTGATGCGGCCATGATGGTAACCGGCAGACTCGCCCCTAAACACGCTCGCCCCCATGTTTTTTTGGCGGACCAGCGGTGCTTGTATTCTTATTTGTTTTACTGAGGATAAGGTTAGAAATAGGTATAAGGTTAGGCATAGTTTTACTGAGATTAAGTTTAGGAATAAGGTTAGGTTTCGTTTAGACATAGTTTACTGAGGTTACATTTAGGAATACCAGGTGAATACCGCCGGATATGCCCCGGGGCGACTGTGTTTTGGGGCGTTTTTGTATTTGCCACGATCACAACGATCACAACAAGCTAAACGGTATTAAGATACTAATAAATAGCGGAATTAAAATGATGCAATCGTGGCTCAAAATTGGAACTAAGTGTGGAGAGAGGAGAATATTTTGACCAGCAGCACGTAGAAACTGAAGTGGTGGATGTCTTGGGTCACAGAATAGCACTTGCTCTTACTCACTTATAGATTTCCTAATAACGAGACAAACTGAATCAGGCTAAGTCCGCGATTAACCTTACAGCTGTGACCAAGTAAAGCCATCGACATGCCTCGCCCTCGCGCTGAGTCGCGCATTGCAAAGCTGCGGTAAAAAGTTCAACTTCTCGTTAGCTGCCTTGGAGCACATTGTGTGTGTGTGTGTGTGTGTGTGTGTGTGTGTGTGTGTGTGTGTGTGTGCACACGTGCGTGCGTGCGTATCTCTCTGTCTCTGCCTGCCTGTATATTTTTATCTCTGTTTGTCTGTCTCTGCCTGTCTCTCTGTCTGTCTGTCTGTCTCTCTGTGTCTCTGTCTGTCTGTCTGTCTGTCTGTCTGTCTGTCTGTCTGTCTGTCTGTCTGTCTGTCTCTCTGTGCCTCTGTCTGTCTCTCTGTCTGTCTCTCTGTGTCTCTGTCTGTCTGTCTCTCTGTCTGTCTCTCTGTCTGTCTCTCTGTCTGTCTCTCTGTCTCTCTGTCTGTCTGTCTGTCTCTCTGTCTGTCTGTCTCTGTCTGTCTATCTCTCTGTCTGTCTCTCTGTGTCTCTGTCTGTCTGTCTGTCTGTCTCTCTGTCTGTCTCTCTGTGTCTCTGTCTGTCTGTCTCTCTGTCTGTCTCTCTGTCTGTCTCTCTGTGTCTCTGTCTGTCTGTCTCTCTGTCTGTCTCTCTGTCTCTCTGTCTGTCTCTGTCTGTCTGTCTCTCTGTCTGTCTCTCTGTCAGTCTGTCTGTCTGTCTCTCTGTCTGTCTCTCTGTCTGTCTGTCTGTCTGTCTGTCTGTCTGTCTCTCTGTCTGTCTCTCTGTCTGTCTCTCTGTCTGTCTCTCTGTGTCTCTGTCTGTCTCTTTGTGCCGTAATAATCAGTCATAATGGTGGTACTTGGAGAGCCAAATCTTTTCTGAGGTGGTACTTGGTGTAAAAAGGTTGAGAACCAGTTTGTTAAATGCTCATTCACTCTCCTCCTGTATTTCATTCAGGCTATTAAAGATCTGCATCATACAGACCTACCAGGGTCTATTAAAGGCCCCTCAGATCTGCATCATACAGACCTACCAGGGTCTATATGAGATATTTGGTGTTTACATAGGAATAGCACAGAATATTCTGTGGTCCTTGAAAGATGAGCCAGAAAGCTTAAAAATCCAGGCACTGACTGTACCCTGTTTTAAAAAAACTCTGGCACTCAATGTGTTAAGTGGACATTCAATGGCAACGTGTACCTGTGTTATTTTAATGCATGCATGTGTAAATGGGCATGCATGCTTCAAATGAGTCATAAATTAAGCTTTGGATGACAACTCAATTAGTTTCATTGGACCTGGATTCAACTTGCTTTTACAGTATGATACACCCACCCAGGGCAGGAATTCCATGGCTGCCGTTGCCTTCACTTAAACTTGATTAAGCTAAGGATGCTTTTAAAAGGACACCGCAATGAATGAACTATTCTGATTGATGCACAGCCAAACGACACGATGATGGGTGAGAAATGTCAGCAATGACAGCTTGAGTTATTTTAAAGGAACGCCATCAATGAGCTTAACTATTCTGCGTGTGCACAGCCAAATGACAATGATAGATGAGGAATGGCAGCAATGGCAGCCTGCCGTCTGATTAAAAACTCATGTTTCTCAACCAGTGGCTCAGCACCCAAAAGTGGGACAAGGAACTTCATATAATAAGAAGAAGAAGATGTAGAAGATGAAGATGAAGAAGAAGAAGAAGAATAAGAATGTTCTTCTCAGATAATCAAAACAGTCAACAAGAAATAGAGCAAAAAACATAACTGCTGGTGGGAAATAGGAGGACACTGGCACAGATAAATAAGTCACACTGGCTGCGGGTACATGGACAGTTTCATTCGGAATGAATACACTTCTATTCGGAATGAATGAATGGATGAATTCATTCAGAATAGAAATGCTCATGTAAACACCTCAATTGGAATAGAATATTCCATTCCAGTCTGACCGAATGAATTTTCATTCGGGTTAGGAGGGGTGGTATAGACCGTTTGAATCGGGATATACCAATCGGAATTGACCATGTAAACACTTTATTCCAAACACTCCTCTCTGTTTGGAATACATGCATTACTTTGCGCATGTCCGTGCTTAGTAGTGCTGTCAGAATTGTCCAAAAATGACCTATCAATTCGGCCACGGTCGCTCCTGCGGGATAAAATGAATGATTCTATTCTATAGCGTCATTTAATAAGCCTGTAATGGTTAAGCCCAGACTTGTCCAGGAGAACGGACGCTCCGAGGATTGCTGGCCTAGGCTACAATTATATGGATCTTTTTCTAAACGGGTATTTTAGGCCTCAGTTTTTAAAAAGAATCCCTGGCCACATGACAAAGATATTTTTTTTAAATCCCTGTCCACACGTAAACGCAGAAACGCATTGATCAGCTGCAAGTTTCAATTTTAAATCAGATTTTACATTTATTTTATATATGAGGGGCCAAATACGTATACATTTTTAATCGGCCCAATACTGCAATAGCTGCATTGTTTTAATAGCATACGTGAACACAAATAAATGAAAACAACATTATTAGGGCGCAGCTGCAGCGAAAACAGATGAGTTTTACTTAATCAATTCATTACATGGGCAGTCGGAACGGTCGTCCCAAAACACCACGCCCCACGCACCTTTTGAGCAGGCCATCCACGGCCGCTCCATGGTCGCTGGATTTTGACCCGGGGCGATTGTGTTTTAGGGCGACAGACCCCGCATTCACCCGTGTGCGCACCGCGCGCTACTCGGCGCAGTAAGAGGGTTTTCAAAGCTTTTTCATAATAATACAAGAAAAAACGTGACACTCGGTATAATGAGTAGCTTATACTTTCTACTTAAGTATATTTTGATGCCAATACTTTTGTACTTTTGCCATAAATGAGCGTGCCTTGTTTCATAGACTCTCTCTCTCCATTTATTATTATAATGACCATGAGCGGTCCGGTGTTTATGTATTATTATTTATTATTATAATGACCATGTGCGAATGCGCGATGACGTCATCGTACCTACATGAGAAATGTGACAAATAGTATAGGCTAGCCTACGTGTCTGGTACCAATACAAAAAAAGAAACTGGTCTGAACTTGTAGATCTGCTACTTTTGCATTAAAACGGCGATAACAAAGGAACACAGGCTTGTACCGCATACAACGCTGCCTGGCCAGGAGTCGGTGCGTTGCTTACCGGCCTGTCTACGACCGACAGACCTCTGCCGCGGAGGCACAAGGGGGCTATTGCCTCCTCCCATGCCCACCAGGGGAAGCTCTGCTCCGGGTAGTGGCCCCTGGTCCATGCCTGGGCGTAGGAGGGAACCACTTTGCGTATGTCAAAAGTTATATTCCGAATGAATGCTTTGGTCATGTAAACGAGGAATACTTTTATTCAGGTCCCATGTAAACAGGTGAGTGGATCAGATTCCTCTATTCGGAATGAGTTCATTCTGAATGAATTCATTCTGAATGAATACATGATGGTCCATGTACCCGCAGCCAATGTGATTTAGTTAGGTGGATCACTTTGACCTTATGTGTATTGTGTCATTTAATTGATGATTATGTTCAGCCTAGAGAGAGGGACTGGCAGCTAATTAGAGTTAAGCCCAGGTGTGTTTAATCAGTTTGGGCTTTAAGCAGGCAGCTCAGTATGTTTGGAGCCTTTGAGGAGTGAAGGGCTACTTTTATGCCTGACATATTATTACTTGTTTTGATCGTGTTTTGGACTATATCACTGAAGAGACTTTGTTTTATTTGCAACATGGGACTGTGTTGAACAGTACTTTCTGTAACCAAGGTTATAATAAACACCCTCGAAGATGAGAATAAGCCTCTCTGCATTCTTACCCACGCACCACAGTGGTCACCATCTCCCAAACAGCTAAATCAATGATCCCTACATTACACACACCCTGTGTTCTTTGGTGGCATGTGAACAGTGAAGACATGAGGAAGTAAACTAAAGAAAACAAACTCATTTAGCAGTAGCTGTCAGTCTGTCATCGTATTTTGATGAATTGTTAAATGATAATTGTTGTTGGGCAAGTGGGAAGGGAGATCAAACAAGAGAACAAAAAACCAAAAAATTATCTACATATTTACACTGGTACCTGAAATAAGATATGAAAAGGTGCGTGAGCATAGCAGCAATGTATACTGTGCATGATATACTTATGGATGTTAGTTAAGGTGCTTAGGACAAAAAAAGCACAAAAGACCAAAGTCAGTGCGTTATAAATGGGATTAAGGTGCAAAATGTCAGTGTGTGTCGACCGCATGATCCACAAAAGGTAGACTGACCCTGGTATAATCCGCAAGTAGTTCCATGAGGAAGAGCAAAAAATGACAGCTTGAGTTATTTTAAAGGGACGCCATCAAACAATGTGCTTAACAGATCATCAAAACACATCAGGTAATAAGAAATAGAGCAAAAAATATGACACAGCTAATTCAAAAAGGACACAATATAGGATTAAACATTTGGGGAATAAAGGCAGCTTCATCAAAGTGAGTTTTCAAGAGAGATTTGATCCAGAGTGTCAGGACACAGGGACGGGGGCAGAGGACACTGAGACAGGGGGAAAGGGAGAGGAGAGCACTGGTCTGGTGGTTGAAGGCATAGACATATAAAGGTAGACGCCTCATTCGGCTCTGAAGCGTCTGTATCTCGGGCGCGCTTCCTGTTTCTGCAGGGCTGCCGTGTGCGTCACACACGCGGAAGTTCGGTAGGCCAATCAGAGGCAGGTGGGGGCGGGTCATTTTGTAACCCAGCTTTTAACCCTTTAAGAGGCAGCAGCTGTGCGCAGCATCTAGTTAGTTGGAACTTGGCAAACTCCACACTCTATTTGTGAAATTCAAATAAGACATGGTCGCTTCGTGTGGAAAATGATTAGCCCGTATACAAGCGTCACGTGAACCATGGCTAGAAAATGATATGCTTCTGGTATTATTTTATCTTTATTGCCATTATGATATTCTGCTCTGTGACTTTGGAATGATATTCTTTTGGCTGTCTTGGAGTATTTGTGTTATATGTTATACTTTCAGTGCCATTAAAATATGGAACACAGACTTTTCATTTATAGTTGCTGTTTTTGGAAGAGAAAATTCTCAAATGAACAATTATTTCAGTCTTTCAAAGTTGATAGCTCTGTTCTGACCTGAATAGCTAACATGAAGGATGTTAGATAAAGGCAATTCTGCAATGTGGCCAGCATATTTCATGTAGTCTGTCAGTGAATGGAGACAAAAATATTTTGTGACTATTACTGTTACTTGAAAGTATTTTGGTATGAAAATATGCAATTTAGATGTAACCAAATATAGGCCTACGCCTACTGGATCCATAACTCCATGTCTCGCATTTGTGACAAACTTTACCGCTTGAAAATAGGTTGAAAATTCAGGGAGTTGTGATGATTTTAATTGTGGAGAGACCGTCTGCTTCAATGGACGTAAATGCATTAGAACAGTGGTTTTCAACCTTTTTCATATCAAGGTGACAAGGTCCATTATTTATTCAGCATTTGAGTCACGGACCACCGTTTGATAAGCTTTAGCCTCTCACACCCAAAACTTAGAATGTTATCATTCGATTAGATGTTGTCAAAATAACAATTATTTACGTTCTCTAATTGTGTACTTGTTTAGTAAGTAATGTAGATGTTTAACAATTTGACTCTTCTTGACAGTGTGAAATGTTATACTCAAAATTTAAAGATCTATATAAGGGTCCATTTGGTTATCAACTCTCCATCATTTAGCTGGGTACCACCTGGAACCCCCTCAAGGACCACTGGTGGTTCCCGGACCACTGGTTGAGAACCATTGCATGACAAGTCCCGGAAAAGACGCACTGTGATTGGCCAGTAGTCAACGCGCTGTGACCGCTGTGATTGGCCAGTAGTCACTTTGAGTGGCAGGTGCAGCCGTGCAGGGCGGAAGAGCCGTGTGTATTGCGATACAAGTCGCCCCAATGAACTGCAGAGGCCAATGAGGTATCTAGGTTTCTAATATCTATGGTTGAAGGGGCACTGGGAGGACAGAACAGGGGTCTGGTGGCTGAAGGGACACTTAGATTCCGGGGTCCGGCAACTGGAGCGCAAGCCCATAATTCGACAACTTGAGTGCCGGCCCGGGGTCCAATAGCTGCAGTGCAGAATAATACATAATAACTGCTATTAATTGTATAAAATAATACATTATAACTGCTATTAATTGTATAAAATAATACATTATAACTGCTGGTGGGACATGGACAAGGAAACTGGCACCGATACATAAGTCACACCCTGTGTTTGAAAGCTGTCATCAAGCTACCATGACAGCCAGGATTCTCTTAAAAGGACACCACAATGAACAAACTATTCTGATTGATGCACAGCCAAATGACACGATGATGGGTGAGAAATGTCAGCAATGACAGCTTGCTGTCTGATTAAAAACTCATGTTTCTCAACCAGTGGCTCAGCACCCAAAAGTGAGACAAGGAACTTCACATGATGATGATGATGATGATGATGATGATGATGATGATGATGATGATGATGATGATGATGATAATAATAATAATAACAATGTGCTTCTCAGATAATCAAAACACATCAGTCAACAAGAAATAGAGCAAAACATTATACATACAAACATTATAACTGCTGCTGGGACATAGGAGAAAACTGGCACAGATAAATAAGTCACACTCTGTGTTCTTTGGTGGCATGTGAACAGTGAAGACATGAGGAAGTAAACTAAAGAAAACAAACTCATTTAGCAGTATAGCTGTCAGTCTGTCATTGTATTTTGATGAATTATTAAATGATAATTGTTGTTGTTTGCCACAGGAGACGTGCAGAGTGAGAACAGATGGTATATATGGCCATATACTTCATTGACCGGGGTACCCTAGGGCAGTGTATATCAACCTTTTTTGTGCCAAGGCACACCTGGCATAGCCAAAAGATCCCAGGGCACACCTAGATATACGGTATATATATATATATAATTATATGTATATATATATACACACACACACTAGGGGTGTGCCGATACACTAATTTCATGAAACAATACGATACGATATTGGGCACACAACTTCGATACGATACGCACTTTTTTATTATGAAATCATATGGGGGAGAAAAAAAGCAAATGCAAACAAATATTTCAGTTTTTGCATTATTCAGACATGCAAACTTGTAGCTTTTCAGCGTCCACTAGCCGTTTTGAATCCAAATAGGGCAATAGTGTGACACCTGACCCGAAAAAATGTTGTCACCCTTTTCACCTCGGGGCTGTTTGCACGCCTGATTATTATTATTGTAATTTTTTTTTTCAAAATGATATTTTTTCAAACCTTCAAACCGCGCGGCACACCTCAGCAGTAGCCCCGGCCCAAAATTGGGACGTTTGCCAGGGTTGATATACACTGCCCTAGGGCTATGTACTTGACCCGCTACCTTTTTCCATTACACCAAATCTCTTCACCGAACATAGCCGATCTACAAGCTCACAAATTAAAATGCTGTGAGCTTGTAGATCTGCTATTTTCTCTGAGTGTTTGCCGCACAACTGTGATGTGTGTGGTGGCAGTTGCTCAGGGGTAGAGTGGCCGGTATAGCGGCCGGATGGCACCCGTGAGGTTCCCAGTTTCAGGCTCCCCCAGAGGGAAGTGTCCTTGAGAGAAACTGGCCAAACCCTCGGGGGAGGGAACGCTGCCACGGCTCTCTGGCGCTCACCGGCGCAGAGGGCACAAGCAGGCAGACAAAGTTTGAGGCCCAAAAACCGCGGGGGTACTGCCGATTGCTACGCCCCGGCCTAGGGGAACCGAGACGCAACATATGGTGTGGAAGACCGCCCTTCCCAACTCCCAAGAACCGCCGTCCAAACAGTTTGCTTTTCTTTTATTCTCTCAGGTGGGTACAAACTCACCAGGGGCGGAGGACTATTCACAACAAAACAGAACTAGAAAACAATAACCTCTTACCTACACACGAAAGAAAACAAAATACAACTGCTGACCCCCCTATCGGAAAAACTAAGCTTAAACAATATAATCAAAATAGTCCCCCCCCCCCCTTCTTAGCAGAGAACAACAGATCACAAGAGATGGCAACAGTAATCGGCCGAGGCCGAGTTAGGATCGAACTGTAAGCATCTAGATCTAGAGGTTAGATCAAGTGTTTGCAGAGATCGAGTACTACATATCTGTTCGGCTTCACATGCCCAAATGGCTACTACAGATCACAGAGGAAGGACGGACGGGTTGGAAGTCGAGAAGGAACGGGTTCGCTGTCGCCGGCCCGCTGACAGCCTTTTAAAGTTGAAGCAGCCCTCTGGCCACCAATCAGGAACGGATGCGTCTGCTGCTGTCACGCCCCCTCCTATAATCATCCAATCACACACGACACTCTCCCACACACACACACCCAAGCAAATCCACACTCTCTCACACACACACACACACACACACACACACACACACACACACACTCACACACACACACACACACACACACACACACACACACACACACACACACACACACAGGAGAGAAACCTAGCCTACACCCAGCCTCTTCATAACCGTCATAATCATAACACCGATGAAGGACCGAGGCAGCCACCTCCACGAGCCGGCCCACGAGACAGGGACCCCAAAACGTCGACCATAAGGACGGGGAGGGAAGGGGCCTAAGAGCCGAGCGCTCGCACGGGAGGGCACAGGGTCAAGGAACCCCAGGAAAGGAGAGGTAGTAGCAGCAGAGCAGACCCGGACAGCGGGCGAAGAACCGGAGGACCACGGTGGAAGGAAAATAACCGGGCAGCGACGACCACGAGACGCCACACGGGTGGCTCTGCCGAGAACGGCTCCATCACGGGATCTGAACCGAACACCGCACCAGGATCCGGAGTCGCCAGTCCAGGACCAGACGTCTAGGCAGGCCGCCAGCCACTCGTCGCCGCTGACCCGTTGGAGAAGGAGGAGCAAGCTGGAGCAAGCTGGAGCAAGGACAGGACTTAGAGGGAAGAAGAAAAGGAGGAAAAACAAAGACACGGGTGAACCACAAAACCAGGGCAAAAATTACCAAAACAAGACTGAAAACAAAACCAGCTGACGAAACAAAACTTAACTTTTCACCGTCTGGGTCGCACAGGCCTTACTGGACACTCCAGCAGGTAGTGGCCCGCAACGCCCCAGTTGCACCAGCCAGGTGGAATTTTGCATCAAGATTGGTGTGCACTGTATTTTATCAGAAAGATACACAGACGTAAAGGGTGTTCAATAGCACTGATTTATTAAAATAATTTAAATAAACATTTTGAAAAATGTGGTCTTATATCGACGGTCAAGTGATATAACAGAACACGTTCTGCTGAAGGTCACTGGACGGAAAGCATTACAACTCACATATCAACCCTATTATGTGTATGCATTATACAATTCAAACCCTATTATGTGTATGCATTATACAATTCAAACCTTATTATGTGTATGCATTATAACATTCAAACCCTATTATGTGTATGCATTATACAATTCAAACCCTATTATGTGTATGCATTATACAATTCAAACCCTATTATGTGTATGCATTATACAATTCAAACCCTATTATGTGTATGCATTATACAATTCAAACCCTATTATGTGTATGCATTATACAATTCAAACCCTATTATGCGTATGCATTATACAATTCAAACCCTATTATGTGTATGCATTATACAATTCAACCCCTATTATGTGTATGCATTATACAATTCAAACCTTATTATGTGTATGCATTATACAATTCAACCCCTATTATGTGTATGCATTATACAATTCAAACCCTATTATGTGTATGCATTATACAATTCAACCCCTATTATGTGTATGCATTATACAATTCAAACCCTATTATGTGTATGCATTATACAATTCAACCCCTATTATGTGTATGCATTATACAATTCAAACCCTAATATGGGTTGGCCCTAGGAATGGCTGTGATATGACATACATGTCCATGTATTCCAAATACACAGCCATAGATCGGTCCTATCCCCTCCAGGTTAGCAGAATCCTTAAAAGTTGTCAGTTTGCGGAACGTAGAAAAGAAACGCGGGAGAAAAAGTATAATCTCCAGTATGATGGGCTGGTATACTTTGCCTTGTGTTGAATTACCACTGTAGTGGCAGTGTAAGTACTAAAGTGTTTTACTCAAGTAAAAGTATCAATACTGCAATGTAGAAATATTCTGTTACAAGTAAAAGTCTGGAATTCAAAACGTACTTGAGTAAAAGTACAAAAGTATTGGTGATACTAATAATGTACTTAAAGTACAAAAGTAGAAGGTAGGCCTACTCATTATGCACAATGTCCAATTTCACACAAGTTTTCAAATGTATAAAATCTTTAGAAAATAGCCGAAACGTATATCGGGCTGAAGCGGGTTCCGGTAGGTTCCGGTAGGAGACACAACGACTCGTTGTGTCTCCTACCGGAACCGCTGCCTACCGGTCCGCTGGTCATCAAATTATTGTCTTAGGAATGAGACAAAAACTAAAAAATATCCATGAACTCAAGTCTCCATGGGGTGACTAATACATTGAAACAAAGCTTTTTTGGGGTGAAGTGTCCCTTTAACTCATTGAGTGCCAGAGTTTTTTCTGGCTGTGTGCCACCAGTGCCAGCATTTTCCAGCCTTTTCACTAATCTTTCAAGACCCACAGAATATTTTGTGCTATGACTAAAATGACACAGAATATCTCATAAGAAAGATGAGACTCTGCTTTCCCCAGAAGAAAAAAAAAAAGAAGTTGCTAGCATGTTCAGTTCTTTTAGTTGTCAGCAGTTGAATAGAGCTTGGTTTCACCTAAATCACCCATCTAGAAATAGAAACCGGAGATAAATGCATTTTTGTGAAGGAAACCTTCTCTCAAGCAGAATTATTTTGAGGCCTTATATTTTTGGCATCAGTGAATGATCAGACATGTGTATACCATTTGTTTTCAAATAAATGCCAAAAATGTTTTATCAAATACAAAAATAAAGCTTTATTACCTCATTCAGTGCCAGAGTTTTTTTTCTGGCAGTGTGCTACCAGAGCCAGCATTTTTACTAATCTTTCAAGACCCACAGAATGTTTTGTGCTATGACTAAAATGACTTATATATATAAATATCTCAAAAGAAAGATTAGACTTTCTACTTTCCCCAGAAAAAAAGGCGAGTTGCTAGCATGTTTTGTTCTTTAGTTGTCGGCAGTTGAATAGAGCATGGTTTCACCTAAAACACCCCTTTAGAAACAATGCATTTGTGAAGGAAACTCTCTGAAGCAGAAATCACTGTTTAGCCTTTTATTTTAGACTTCAGTGAATGATCAGATATTTGTATATGTAAACAAATGACAAAGAAAATACAAAAATAAAGCTTTATTACAGACTTATACATACAAAAGAACCCACTTGTTTACTTCTGTAAACCTGTGATGTGACAATAAAGCTCTCAACACTTTCCAGAGTTCACATCTGTATGATAGAGTGCGAAGCACTTCTTCTTGCACAACGCAACTCCACAAGCAGCACACTGTTACCGTGACTCTCTCCACTTCGCTGGTGGCTGGCTAGCATTGGGGGTGGGGGTTAGCAGAACGGGGACATGGGCTGTTGCTGTTGGCCAAGGTGCAATGTTGGCAGACAGCCTGCTCATAGGGTCGGTGTGAGGTGCCCTAGGATCCCGTGCAGGCCGTTGGGGGGTGGTCCAGGCCTTGGTCACACTGTCTGTGAATGACTTCATGTTTTTACATGTGCCCTGTGGGTTTTTAGCTTTGTACAGAACAAATGCATTATACATAGCAATTTCAAATAGATACACAACAAATTTGTATGTCCACTTGCTGGACTTCCTGGTGAAAGGATAGTAGGCCAAATTCTGGTCCAGTCTATCAACGCCATTCATGTGGTTGTTGTAGTCCACAACACAAGTGCTTTTTCGCACCCTCTCTCTGTGGGCTCTCCGCCACACCCGAACCTCTTCCATCTCGTCCGGGTGGAACGTTGAGAGCATTCGGACGACATTTGTGCCCCGCCATGCCATCACCATCACCTTATTGTCCTTGTGAAGGAAAATTCTTTCCCCCACGGGCAGGTCAACACTAGAAGCCTTGTTTATGGCTGGTGGTTCGCCTCTGGTTTTCCGCAGTGTACCACATGTATGCATATTCAAGGCCAGGAGCTGCTCAGACAACTTCACAGAGTTGTAGTAGTTGTCCATGAAGAGTCTGTAGCCACAACCTGCCAGGCCACTGAGGAGAGAGGTCACTGTGTCTGCTAGGGAAACATGTTCTCCACTGTATGGCCTAAGGTTGTAGCAGTAACCAGTCTTAGAGTCACACAGGATATAGGACTTTATGCCATACCTTATTGGCTTTTGGGGATTGTATACCCTGAACCTGAGACGCCCGCGCTAAAGCAGAGTGCCTTCATCGATGGAGATGTTTTCATCTGGCTGATACAGCTCCTGGAATGTATTCACCAGGTAGTCCAACACTGGGCGGATCTTGTAAAGCCTGTCAACACCATCCTCGTTTTCAGGGTTTTCGCGCAGAAACCTCATGCGACCGTTTTCTACAGTGTTGTAGTGCAGAAACCTCATGATTAGCTGGAATCTATTGCGTGCCATGATCCTGCCGAAGTACGGCGTCTACCACATTTCATCTGTAGACCAGTAGCTCTTGAAGTCAGGCTTGCGAATGAGCCCGGTCAGGAAGAGGAGCTCGAAGAAGGTTTTCAGTTCCTCAACTGTGAGTTCTTCCAATACTCTGACTCTAGAATGTGGCGCTGTGACTCTCGGAATGCAGTGCTCTGCGTACACATTGCTCTCCTCAACAATGCGTTGGAGCAGCTCATCGGTGAGGAAGAGTTGGAGAAAGGCCACTGGCTGGTCAGAATCCAGAGCAGCAGCATCATTGAGAAGCCCGGGCTCTGCCGTAAATGGAATGGCTTCTGGCTGCCACTCCATCTCATCGAGGCCATACCACTTCGGAACGGGCTGGTGAGCACGTCCACGTCCCTGTCCACGTCCACGCCCCTTTCCTTGCCGTGGTTGACCTGTAAATTACAGAAATACATAATTACCATAAAATACATATACATTACAATACAATACATGAATTTACAATGCAGGGGAAATCGCCATGCTGGCTTGTGGTGGACATTTGTCAAAATTCTATCTTTACCATGGACATAAAAAATGGTGGAAAATTATAACCAGAAACACACAAACCTTTACAACTCTGAGAGTGCACAAATGGAACCAAATGGACACTTTGGGGTCCATTTGGTTCCATTTGTGCACTCTCAGAGTTCACAAATGGAACCAAATGGACACTTTGGGGTCCATTTGGTTCCATTTGTGCACTCTCAGAGTTATGGGGGTCCTTGAACATAAAAAGGTGACACCTGTATGACACCCATGGTGTCATAGTAAATAAGTGACATGCATATTCTGAGGAAAACCTGGAGACTGAGACATTCAGTAATTGAGTCTTATGATCAAAATAATGTTAAAAAATCTAAAATGTGCCACAGACAAGGCCAAGTCTAGCCACAGACACATTTGTCCGTGTACGGACACATTGATAACCCCTTTTACAATGCAATACAATATAGATATATTTGTGTGGCAAGAAACTTTTTGTTCTTACCTCGATTTCTGCTGCCAACAGCTGGTGTAGACAGAGGTGTGGGCTCTGGGGGAAACATTCACCCAAAATATTAGAGATTGCTGGCTTTTCAAAGGACAGTGTTACTTGAGGAGAGAAAGAGAGTTCTACCAGCTAAACGGGACCGTACCTATGTTCCCCGGGTCCTATGTTCCCCGCTTTCCTAGGGAGAGCGGGGAACATAGGACCTAACATAAACCTAACCCTAACCTTAGTGGGGGAACATAGAACCCGGGGAACATAGGGATGACCCCAGCTAAACCATTTGGTTTAGCAAGGTACGGTAGTGCATTCCATTAAGTTGATCAGGTATTCTCTGTTGATGAGAAATTCCAAGGCATGCACATGTAAGACACACCCTACAAGCTACACTTGATTTGTTTTGATTTATTAGACATACTAATTACATGGTAAATGCTTCTCATGGAAGAAGCATTTGATGGAAACATCAAGGATAAAATGCCAATGGAACACTGGAACAAGGAAACTTGAGAGACAAAAAAAAATATGCACATGATGAGTGATTAATGAAGGCAATAGTTTAATGTGAAGGCACCTAACTTTGATCAGAGGTGAGATAACTTTTAGGTTGGAGGAGGTCCTAGGCTGTGGATGGAGGGTTACCATGGATTAGCCAGCAGGGCTTTTATTATTTTATTTCATACATTATAATGTAGCATTCTTTTAGTTTTTGTTGTTATACATTTCTGTAAATGTAGCCCTAAAGCACTTTATGTTTTACTGTGAGACGTTTTGTTGTCATGTCGAGATTGTAATAAGTTAGTTAATTAATATAGCCATACTGTATGGCATATTAGCCTATGCAATATATGCACGGAGAATGAGAATCTAAAAGGTGCTTTTCTGAGTTCGTTTGATAACAAGCCTATATTGTGTTGTGTGTGTGTGTGGCCTACTGTGTTGTGTAGTGTTCTGTTCAGTGGCATAATCCTCCGACATACATTTTTAAGAATGTCATTATTCTAACTTGGCTACCTTGTTTTTTTCTACCTACCTGATTGGTTGATTTAATACTTTATTAACACACAGTGGTACAATTATAGCCTACAAATAGTGTTAAAAGGATAACACAAAAAACCCTGAGGGCTTGTGGCAGCTATTGTGTATTTTGGTCCTGTGTTGCACTTGCAGTTGAACTGAACTTGATGATGTGGGGTGCCGTGTCAGGGTGGTAAATAAAAAATACACCGTACCTCGGTTGGTAAATTTGAACTTGATCTGTTTTCGTTACTCTTCTTCAGCTAGAAACTTAAACCATATTTGAAAGTTATTCAGTGACATTTAAATTATGTTTGTTGGGTTAAATATATTTATCATTATATAATAATACAAAAAATAATTAAATAAACAAATTCTTATTTTAAACGTTACAGAAGGACAGCTATAGGCAGGCTTCTCTTATTTAGCTAGACTAGGACTAGTTAAATAGGGTAATATAATATGCTACATTTACCTATTCAATAGGTAAATGTAGCATATTATATTACCCTATTTAACTAGTTGTAATGCTAATAATTGATATAATTAATAAATAACAAAATCATAGATATTTTAAATGCTCCAGAAAAGAACGCACTGGAATCTATAGGGTGACGGGTCTTCATGCCACTGTAGGATAACAGGCTTTCATCTTTTTTCCCGATTTTTTTTTATTTTTTTTTTGCTGCTGGGAGCGGACATTCTGAGCAGAGCGCGGAGCGCCCGATGCGCAAATTAAGGTGAGCGCGGGAGCGCAGGGGAGCGGAGCGAGGGGGGATTAACGTGAGCGAATAGCGAGCGGTAAACCAGCCCCCTGGAGCGCTGAGCGACATTTCCACCCGCTCCGCTCCGCTCACATGCTCTGCTCTGCACCCGAGTTTGTAGTGTTTTGCTCAGATCACGTGACTTTTACGATCATGTGACTTTTATTTTGTCGTAGAAGCTTAATATTAATACACAGGTTGTGTGAAAAGACCTAAAATCGAGTTAACTTGATCTAGGCACGCAAGCGATGGATTCTAAAAACGAGTTAACTCGATCTAGGCAATCAATGTGTTAATGGAAACCACAACACACAAGGACACGCAAGGAAACGGGGCGGCAGTGGCTATGGGGTAGAGTGGCCGGGTAGAGTGAACTGGAAACCGCAAGGTTCCCAGTTCGATCCCGGGCTGGGGCGCTCCCCCAGAGTTAGTGTTGAAGTGTCCTTGAGCAAGACACTGAACCCCTAATTGTTCCCGATGAGCAGGTTGGTGCCTTGCATGGTTTCCTCCGCCATCTGTGTGTGAATGGGTGAATGGCACAATCAATGTAAAGCGCTTTGGATGAAAGCGCTATATGAATGCACCATTTACCATTCTACCATTTACAACTATTAAAGTTGACACACAAAAAATAGTTTAGCTGGTAGAACTTAATCTCTTCCTGTCCTCAAGTACAGTATGGCCCTTTTGCTCCTGTGATGTAAGATGAAAGCACTGTCTGTACTGATAAGACCCAATTATTTAAATCTCCAATCTCCA